>NC_134397.1:145389525-145689525 GCF_050003625.1 Haematobia irritans | reverse complement strand
AGCAATGTAAATTTAAAAAAAAATATATTAATAATTTTAATTGTTTATTACTCATCTAACATTCATTGCTTTTTTAAATACTGTGTCACAACATCCAGAGACGAGGCTTGCATTTGAGTGCATCTTTTGCTTAATTGTTCTTGCCATTGCATTTCCCAAATGTCTATACATAATAATAACAATAACAACAAAAAATGTCTACATAACAACAACAACAAAAATAACAACAGCATCAGCAACAGAAAATACAAATAAAAAGTTGCATATACAACAGTCACTAATACACACACACACACATACTCACACCCATAGGAACCAAAAGCAACAAAATTTTTACATAAATTTCAATGTTGTCTCGACGTCAACCATTATTTTTGTGAATTTTAATTGCTATATACAATGCTATCGCTAAATATGAGTACAAGTGTGTGTGAGAGTGTGAATGGGAGAGTAGGTTTACGTGTATGTGTGTTTGTCATATAACAAATATGTTTGAAACATTAAAGATGCCTCATCTACTGTTCATATTCTTATGGTTACGATTAACAAAAAACCTCTGCTGTTAAATAGTCAACCATGCCAGTGTACATAAAATGTGCATTTAACTATTATTTAATTGAATATAATTAACAAGCAAATTTCAATGAAATATTATTTTGGCATATTCATATATTATTTTACCTCACAATATACAATAATCGTTTGTCATTAAAATAAAACAAATGGCGAATATGTTGAAAGACATTAAGCCATGAAAAGATTTGCTTTATCTACATCATCACATTATAAAAGTACGTATACGTAACATCAAATACACATCACGTATACGTGGAGGAAAATTGGATATGGAATTTCAAACTAATACAAATTATTATGTATTTTTATACCCACCACCATAGATTGGTGAGGTGGGGTTTGAGAAGTTTGTCATTCCGTTTGTGACATATCGAATTATCGATTTCCGACTATATAAAGTATATATCGATGCCCCCATTCTAGAATACGCTAAGTCGACTTAGCATTTTTTTATTCGGATTGATGTGAATTGCATCCTGTCAAAGGTTTGAATTTATTGGACACTTCTATCAAAAGTTATGGTGACCTGTGACTAAAGTTTTAAAAATGTCCAATCCAAAAAAAGCTTTGTTCGGTCTAAAGTGGCCTAGTGAAAAAAGTGAATTTATATCTTATATGGTTTTTGAAAAATTTCCAAAAAAAACTTTGAACTTGTTTCCTGTTAAATTCACTTTTCAGACTTAGCATACTTTGGAATGGAGACAACGATATATTCATAATCAGGAAGAAGGTATATAATAATGACCCAGCAAAGAAATGTGGAAGTTGTTCTAAAGGCACAACTTTAAAAACACTTCCAAAAATTTCCTCCCGAAGATGTTCTTTATTTTAACTCACAGGTCAAATTCAAAGATAGGCTATATAGGTCCTGCGGTTTATATAGCACACATACAAACAGATCCCTTTAAATAGGTGTACAGAACAATTTTAATACGATTTGCCAGAAATTGTAAAGCTAGGAGTATTTTATGTCCCTAAATAAGCGTACAGAAGATGGTGTGTATCCGTCCATTTTTTATATAGACCCATCTCACGATTTGAGTTTTAGGGCTTCAAGACACAGCAATTTTTATTCGATTTGCCTGAAATTGAAAAACTTTTATGTCCGTAAATAAGTGTGCCGGAGATGGTGTGTCTCGGTCCACACTTCGGTATTACCCTTATACATACGACGAATAGTTTCCAAAGGAATCTATTATATTTGATTCATGGTGGTGTATTTTTAAGATTCGGCCCGGCCGAACATAAAGCCCTATGTACTTGTGTTTTTGTAATTGAATTTAAATGAATAGATAATATGTATTTTAATTCATTAATTTAAATCTAAGTCAAAACAAAAAATAAATTTAAATAAATTTAATTTAGTATTTGTCTGCCCAATATTGGGCTTCAATACTGTCTTTGGGACACTCCCGAAAAATATTCGACTTTTATTCGGTCGATGAATAAGAGCGGGCCCCCGCTCGCCCGTTACGGCGGCTCACACCATTACCATCGGCGACGATTGGGTTGCGGGTGGCTAATCGAAAGAATATATTTTTAGCTGACTTCTTTGGCATGTAACCACGATCATTTTGTTTTGACCACAAACTGCTCACTGGCCACTTTTGTGTCTACTTTGCCTGTGTCCATCGGTAAGCTCTTGCACTTTTTGGAACTTTAATGGCCTTGGTCCTTTTTAGTTATTTTCTTTATGTAGACTCTAATATAAAATCTAATAAAAAAAAATAAATCGATTATCGAACAAAATAATCATAATATTGCCCCCACACTCAAAAAAAAACTTTACTTGAATCCAGTGATTTTGGCCTTCTCTTAAGGATTTTGGTATTGATTTCAATCCAAAGATAAGGCTTCTTTAAAATAAAGACAGTTTTAGGGAGTTATCTGGAGCCACCTTGGTGCAATGGTTAGCATGCCCGCCTTGCATACACAAGGTCGTGGGTTCGATTCCTGCTTCGACCGAACACCAAAAAATTTTTCAGCGGTGGATTATCCCACCTCAGTAATGCTGGTGATATTTCTGAGGGTTTCAAAGCTTCTCTAAGTGGTTTCACTGCAATGTGGAACACCGTTCGGACTCGGCTATAAAAAGGAGCTTAACATGGAATCGGGCAGCACTCAGTGATAAGAGTAAGAAGTTCACCAATGTGGTATCACAATGGACTGAATAGTCTAAGTGATCCTGATACATCGGGCTGCCACCTAACCTAACCTAACCTAGGGAGTTATCTGTTTCTAAATCTAGTCTCTATAAAATTAAAATTATGATGCAGACTTGATCTATAGAATTTTCAATTTCTTTTTGCGTTATATTAACAAAGTTAGTTTTTATACCCACCACCATAGAATGGTGACGGGGGTATAATAAGTTTGTCATTCCGTTTGTAACACATCGTAACACGTCATTCCGTTTTCCGACTATATAAAGTATATATATTCTTGATCAGGGAGAAATTCTAAGACGATATAACGATGTCCGTCTGTTCGTCTGTCTGTCTGTCTGTCTGCCTGTCTGTCTGTCTGTCTGTCTGTTGTAATCACGCTACAGTCCTCAATAATGAAGCAATCGTGCTGAAATTTTGCACAAACTCGTCTTTTGTCTGCAGGCAGGTAAAGTTCGAAGATGGGCTATATAGGTCCAGGTTTTGATATAGTACCCATATAAACCGACCTCCCGATTTGGGGTCTTGGGCTTGTAGAAATCGAAGTTTTTATCCAATTTGCCTGAAATTTGAAATCTAGAGGTATTTTATGACCATAAAGAGGTGTGCCAAAAATAGTGAGTATCGGTCCATGTTTTGGTATAGGTCCCATATAGACCGATCTCCCGATTTAACTTCTTGGGCTTATAGAAACCGCCGTTTTTATTCAATTTACCTGAAATTGGAAATCTAGAGGTATTGTAGGACCACAAATACGTGTGCCAAAAATGTTGAGTATCGGTCCATATTTTGGTATAGCCCCCATATAGACCGATCTCCCGATTTTACTTCTTGGGCTTATAGAAACCGCAGTTTTTTTTTTTTGTAGGACCACAAATACGTGTGCCAAAAATTGTGAGTATCGGTACATGTTTTGGTATGGTCCCCATATAAAACGACCTCCCGATTTGGGGTCTTGGGCTTATAGAAACCGTAGTTCTTATCCAATTTGTCTGAAATTGGAAATCTAGGGGTATTTTAGGACCATAAAGAGGTTTGCCACAAATGGTGAGTATCGGTCCATGTTTTGATATAGCCCCCATATAGACCGATATCCCGATTTTACTTCTTGGGCTTCTAGAATCCGGAGTTTTTATCCAATTGACCTAAAATTGGAAATCTAGAGGTATTGTAGGACAACAAATACGTGTGCCAAAAATTTTTAGTATCGGTCCATGTTTTGGTATGGTCCCCATATAAAACGACCTCCCGATTTGGGGTCTTGGGCTTATAGAAACCGCAGTTTTTATCCAATTTGTCTGAAATTGGAAATCTAGAGGTATTTTAGGACCATAAAGATGTGTGTCGAAAATGGTGAGTATCGGTCCATATTTTGGTTTAGCCCCCATATTGACCGATTTCCCGATTTTATTTCTTGGGCTTCTAGAATCCGAAGTTTTTATCCTATTTGCCTGAAATTGGAAATCTAGAGGTATTTTCGGGTCATAAAGAAGTGTGCCAAAAAATTTGAGTATCGGTCCATATTTTGGTATAGCCCCCATATAGACCGATCTCCCGATTTTACTTCTTGGGCTTATAGAAACCGCAGTTTTTTTTGTAGGACCACAAATACGTGTGCCAAAAATTGTTAGTATCGGTCCATGTTTTGGTATAGCCCCCATAAGAACGATCTCCCGATTTAACTCCTTGCGTTTCTAGAAACCGTGGTTTTTATCCGATTTGCTTGGAATTGTAAATATTCTGGTATTTTAGGCTCACAAAACCGTGTATCGGATTAAGTTTTTATCGGTCCTTTTGGTAATGCCTCCATATAGACCGACTTTACTTCTTGAGGGTATAGAAGGCGCACTGATCATGAAAATTGCTTGAAACTCAATGTAAAATTTCCAAATTTTACTTCTCGGGTGAAAATCTACAGATTTAAGATTTCAAATCAAGACATTATTTTATAATTTTCTTGCACACTTACAAGAGATGTTAATGATTCCTCTAAAACTCAAACAAAAATGGTTCTTATAAATCCAGAATCTGATATAGTCCTCATAGGTGAAATCTTTAAATTTATCTTCGGGAAGTGTCCTCAAGTCCTCAAGCCCTCCTGAAATTTCAAAGGAAATCCTAATATTTGGTTCATGGTGGTGGGTATTTAAGATTCGACCCGGGCGAACTTAGTGCTGTATATACTTGTTTTTATTATTTTTATTATTAGTTAACGTTTTTAATTATAACAGATACTTCGAAGTAAAAAACTGTTTTCTTAATTACAGAAAATAATAAATCCAAATATTCAATATATCAATCAATTTAAAGATTATTATAAAATCAAAACTGTTTTTCTTTCCTTTAACGAAAATTTGCCTTACTTCAAAGACATGCGTCTTAGACAGAGGGACACGAATTTCAAAGATTCGTGTCCTAAATTTAAAGAAGAGAATTTCTAAGGCGAAGATTTAAAACTGCCTTTTAATTAAAATTTCTTAATTTTGAAGAAATTAAGGCAAATGTATAGGTAAAAACCTTTGTTGTTAGAACCTAATTTCTTTATATTTATTTTCATAATTTATTATGATTGTAAATTTTGTAATAAATAAATAAAAAAATAAATAAAGGGAAAATGTTATGTAAACTGCGTGACCTAAAATTTAGGTTGTATAATCTTTCATATTAGCTCAACATTTTTTTAGTGCATATTTCTAAAACACCCAACCCAAATTTTAATTAGAAAAATATTAATTTATAAAGAAATTAGTTTTGTTTAAATATCCTATTAGTCTACCCAAAAAGCGTCCCAATTATAATGATTCATTGTTGTTTTGCGGAAATGTATATGGGCGCTCGTGCTTTGTGTAGTTGCTAAACCTCAGATTTCTTATCGTTATGAAAGTGTAGACAAACGTACATTGTTCATATATACTCGAGTGTCTCCACACTTGTATGAATCATATGTTAGCAAACCAAAGCTAAATTAAATCGATTTACTGAATATTCCCACAAAAAAAACCGAAACTATTTTGGAAACAAAAGAAATTCCAACAAAAAATTGCTTACGGTGAATAAAGGCATAAAGACAGGCATCAATACTAAAGGCCAATAGTATAAAAATAAATAATTTAATTTGGTTTTTTTTTTTAAATGCAATAGCATTGAATTAAAATCAATAAAGCTATAAGTTTTTTTCATTTAACAGTTTCTTTGATTAAATAGTAAGAAATATTCACACATACCTATACACTATGTTATCTTGTCATATCGTTGGCTACAACAACAAGCAACCACTAAAATGAAAACACTTGTCTGCACATTCGGTAAAGGCAAATCAGCCACAACAATTTCAAAAAAAAACTTAAATTAAAAAAAAAACAAAATCTACAGCGATAACATACAAAAAAAATGAAAAGCAAAAGCAAACGAAAGTCCGGCAAAAATTACTGTAAAGCCACGTTTATTCTAACACTTGAGTATAGGCATCCTACCACTCACACTGAAAAAAATATTGTCGTGAGGCCAAAGATTTCATGTCCTTAAAATACGAATGCAAATTTTGCTTAGCATAAAAGACGCATTTCTCTAATATATAGTTTTTTTTGTCCAAAAGTCGATAAACTTTTCAATGAAGTCGTATTGTCCTTATAATTAAGATGAAAGAAAATTTTTTTTGGGGTAAGGTCAACTTGACTTTAACTTGACGAAATTGTCTTTAAACTTGACGAAATTGTCTTTAAATTTGTTTCCCTTTTGCATCTCGACTACAAAGCAAAAATATTGTTCAAAAATAGGACATGTTTTCAACAGTTTATTTTAAAGACGTTTTTTACTTGAAATATAGCATAATTTCTAGTGGAAGTCGAGTCTGAATTTGGAAAATAAAGTTTTGGTTAACTCGTTTTTAAAGGACTTTGATAGCATATGAAAAACAAATTTACAAAAACGAAAAATCAAAATTTGCTTCCTAGAAGCAAGTACGAAAAACCCAAATTTAAAAGAGAATTGTGTCTTAAAATTATCCTTATATGTATTCTCCGCTTCTTTGGCTCGGAATCAATACCAAAAATGTAAAAGTAAAGACAAAATCTTTGGAACCGGGAATGCTTTTTTTCAGTGCACATACATACATAGAAAAAATATATATTTTGAAATTAAACGTTCATATCAATTAAGAACGCCAATTAAAGAAAATAATTGATCCAATTAATTCCTGTTCTTGGTTTGATTAAAAAAGTAATTGTATCAATTAAATCTTTAATTGAATACGTTTGGAGCGTATCGGTCCATGTTTTGGTATAGCCCCCATAAAGACCGATCTCCTGATTTTATTCCTTGGGCTTCCACAAACCGTACTTTCAATCCGATTTACCTGAAATTTGAAATCTAGAGGTATCGTAAATGGTGCGATACCTCTAGATTTTTTAATCAATGGTTTGATTAAAAAAAGTAATTGTATCAATTACATTTTAATTGAATACGTTTGGAGCGTATCGATCCATGTTTTGGTATAGACCCCATATAGACTGATCTCCTGATTTTATTTCTTGGGCTTCTAGAAACCGTACTTTCAATCCGATTTACCTGAAATTTGAAATCTAGTGGTATCGCAAATGGTGCCTATCGGTCCATGTTTTGATATAGCCCCCATATAGACCGATCTCCTGATTTTACTTCTTGGGCTTCTAGAAACCGTATTGTCAATCCGATTTGTCTGAATCTAGAGATTTTTAGGGCCATAAATAGGTGTTCCGAATATATTATGTATCGGTAGAGATTTTGGTATATCCCCCTTATGAACCCGTCCTCCGATTGTGGGTCTAGATTCTGTAGGACCACAATTAAGTGTGCTGAATTTGGTATTTATCGGTGCATGTTTTTGGCATAGCACCCATATAGACTGATCTCCCGATTTAACTCATTGGGCTTATAGTAAATGTAGAGAAAAAAACCGTAGTTGTTATCAAATTTGCCTGAAATTTTAACGGATTTTGTTTTTATCGGTCCATTTGGTAAGGCCTCCATATAGACCGATGTCACTTCTGGAGGGCACTGATCATGAAAATTGCATTAAAGCAATATTTCCATATATATTGGGAGCCACCGTGGTGCAATGGTTAGCATGCCCGCCTTGCATACATAAGGTCGTGGGTTCGATTCCTGCTACGACCGAACACCAAAAAGTTTTTCAGCGGTGGATTATCCCACCTCAGTAATGCTGGTGACATTTCTGAGGGTTTCAAAGCTTCTCTAAGTGGTTTCACTGGAATGTGGAACGCCGTTCGGACTCGGCTATAAAAAGGAGGTCCCTTGTCATTGAGCTTAACATGGAATCGGGCAGCACTCAGTGATAAGAGAGAAGTTCACCAATGTGGTATCACAATGGACTGAATAGTCTAAGTGAGCCTGATACATCGGGCTGCCACCTAACCTAACCTAACCTAATATTTCCACATTTTATTTCTTCTAATAATGGGGGTAAAAATCTAAAGATTTTGGATTTCAAATCAAGGCGTTAGTTCGTCATTTTCTTGCACACCTACACGAGATGTGCGTGATTCCAGAATCTGATCTAGTCTTCATAGGTAGAATCTTTAAATGTATATTCGGGAAACGTAGTGGTTGACCCGGATTGCTTAAGAGAATGTCTGTCATCAAACCCCCCTTGAAATTTTATATACTACAACGAAGAGTTACCAAAGGAAACTATTATATTTGATTCATGTTGATGGCTATTTAACTTACTGCTGTATATACTTGTTGTATTTGTTCTCACACGTTGAGAGATATTACATGCCAAAAAGCGCTTATTTTTGTTAGGCCATTTGGTTGCAATTCAAGTTTTCAGATCAAACTAGCACTGAAAAATATATTTACGTAATATTAAAGATTAGGCAACCTAAATTTTAGCATGTGCAATTTAAAAAATATTAAGGACAAATTTCTTTAAAATAGTGGAATTTTAATAAAAATAAAGTTTATAATCTGTGTTTAAAAAAAATATTAAATTTAGGACACACATTTTGGAAAATGTTGTCCCTCCGTTAAAGTCGTATGTCTTCGAACTAAAGCAACTGCCAACATTTGGGTGATAGTTTTATCGCTTTTCGCTAAGATGTCACTATTTCGGATCGCCAGGAAGTTTTCTGTTAGTAAAATCTCAAGCACAGCAACAATAAAAACAACTATCGCGTGGGGTGTTTCCGTTTCGAAACAAATTCGACTCTAACAGCGATCAAAAATCTAAATATAGACTCCATACATCGACATAGCTAATTTTTCAATAGCACCACTCTGAGAGTACATGTGTGTAAAAAGCCACTATCAACCAACGAGCGTGGGTGGCACAGAGGGAGAGCCTCCGACTTGAAAACGAAAGGTTCCGAGTTCAATGCTCGGTGCATCCGATCATCATTTTTATTTTTTAAAAAATAACTATCGCTTTTCTAACAACTTTTAGTCACTGGTTCGATTTGTTCCCGAACGGGGAACCTAATTCGATAAGAAGATGATATCGCCTGCGAAAGTTTTATCTTCCGCGGCGAAACTACTTCGATACACTTTCGATAGAAAATGTTTGCAGGGAGGATTTAGCATCTGTTTAAAGTTGTTTTTTTTTTTTTTTTGGAATTAAGAAAAAATGTTTACTTTGAAGTATCCATTATAATTTGGATTTTTAAACTGGCATTTTTTGTATGTGAATAGCTTTATTAATATACCGCGAAAAGAGAATGAAAATTTGATAAATGAAATCTGTATCCTAATTTTAATTTTATTAATCCTAGATTTAAAGCCAAATAGGTCGCTAAACAAATGTCTTTATATTAAAGAAGCCGCATCTTTGGCTCGGAATCTATTACAAAATCCTTAAGGGAAGGTCAACATCTTTGGCTCCATGTAAACTTTTTTTTTTTTTGAGTACATATAGCTCTTGAACTAATTGAGGTAGGTCTTCAAATTTACAATTTTTTCTACATGCTCTTAGTACAAGTAAAAAAATAATAAAAAAATTAAAAATTTTTAACAGTTCAAATATTTCTAATATTTGCTGAATTATTACAATAAACTGAGAATTTGAGTCTATGACATAGACATCAAGTCATATGTAATCTCGAGATGATGTGTGAAAATTAAAAAAGAAATTTTGTTGTTTTACTTTTGTTATAATTATTATTTTATTTTTGTTTTCCTCAAAGTGTACATATATGTGGGGCTATTGTCTGGGTATGAGTGTCTGTGACTGGTTCAAATCTGATGCAATAGCAGCACATATGTGGATGTTTGGTAGCACGAGGACATCACAATTAAGGACCACTTCTTCAAAAAGTCTTACGTTGCAAATTTCGGTTTACTTTTTCTTTCTATTCTATCTAAACGTTTATTATACATTATTACTACACACTCACACGAATAAACATGATGACAGGAATTTCCCCCCATGACTATTTCATTTTCATCTTTAGCATCGTCTTGGTTCATACCCTCCCCCCACAATGCAAGAGGAGTGTACGTATAAAACAGAATTTCTAAGGAATCTTCATCATAATCATCTTTCGTTTTTTTTTTCACTACATTTACATTCACATCGTAGTCATCATCATGAGCATCATAGTCATAGTCATAGTCATCAGGCTCCTCTGTGTGCATCCTTGCAAGCTTTGCATGGACCACCGTCCCCGCCGTCATCATCCTCAGACTTGTACTTATCATCGTTTGCCGGCATCATCGTCAACGTGATTTGGTGTCAGTTTAAGTCTAAATTTCGTGCAGTCCAAAATGCATTGGTAACATTGTTTGGATGTGTGAGTGTGTGTTTGTGCAAGTATTGGGGCCCTTGCTTGTGTATAAGTGCCTCTGTCTGCCGGTATGTGTGTGTGTGAATGAGTACGTAAACATTGGATGCCATGCACTTCACACTGCGCACCAGACAGAAATGAGTGCATCATATCGATCGACAAGTTTTTTATTTTTGTTGTAGTTGCTTCTTTGATTTTTTTGTTTTGTTAAAGATTTTTTTTCACTTTTCGACCATAATTCATAAGCACTTTAAAAACCATTTTCTACCATAGTGAAAGACATTGTTATTAGTTTTTTTTTTTAACTTCCCCAATACTAATTTTTAGTCTTCCTTGTAAGGTTATACAAGGAGGAGTGCGGGTCGACCAACCGAAACTATTCTAATTTGGTTATAATAAACAATTTAGGGGCGATTTCAAATGTGAACTAAAAGAAAAGAAAACAAATATATACGGCCTTAAGTTCGGTTTATTTTTGGGTTACTTGAAAATGTATAGAATTCCAGGTGGATTCGATGACAGATACTCTTCCACAAAAATTTTTTTCTGATTCAATCACGAAATTAATTGATCCAATTAATTATACCCTTCCCCACTACTGTGGTACAGGGTATAATAAGTTTATGCATTTGTATGTAACGCCAAGAAATAGTGGCCATAGACCCATCTTTTAGTATACCGATCGGCTTAGAATTAAATTCTGAGTCGATTTATCGATGTCCGTCTGTCTGTCTGTCTGTCTGTCCGTCTGTCTGTATATGTAATTTTGTGCACAAAGTACAGCTCGCAATTTAAGTCCGATCGTCCTCAAATTTGGCATAGAGCCGTTTCTTGGGACAGAAACAATCGCTATTGGTTTTGGAAAAAATCGGTTCAGATTTAGATATAGCTGCCATATATATTTATCCCCGATTTGGTCATAGTTAGCGTGTTTCACAACCGATTTTCTTGAAATACCGTACATCCAAATATTTTATGAATCTCGAAAATCTTGCCAAATCGGTTCAGATTTAGATATAGCTCCCATATATATCTTTCGTCCGATTTAGACTCATATGACCACAGACGCCAAAGTTTACTACCGATCTTCGTGAAATTTTGCACAGAGGGTAGAATTTACATTCTACCAATGCTTGGTAAATTTGATTGAAATCGGTTCAAATTTAGATATAGCTTCCATATATATCTTTCGTCCGATTTGAATTTATATGGCCACAAAAGCCAGAGTTTTGCCGTGATTTGCTTCAAATTTTGCACAAGGGGTACGTTTAATAGTATCGTTAAGTGTGTCAAATTTTGTTAAAATCGGTTCAGATTTAGATATAGCTCACATATATATCTTTCGCCCGATTTGGACTTATATGGTCTCAAAAGCCAGAGTTTTACCCTGACTTACTTCAAATTTTGCACAAGCGGTACTTTTAACGATACTATTGTATGCGCCAAATATGGTTAAAATCGATTCAGATTTAGATATAGCTCCCATATATATCTTTCGTCCGATTTGAACTTATATGGCCTCAAAATCCAGGGTTTTGCCGTGATTTGCTTCAAATTTCGCACAAGGAGTACGTTTAGTAGTATCGTTAATTGTGCCAAATTTGGTTGAAATCGGTTCAGATTTAGATGTGGCTCCCATATATATCTTCCATCCGATTTGCACTCATATGACCAGGGGGCCAAAGTTATACTCCCATTTACGTGAAATTTCGCATAGATAGCAAAAAATCGGTTCAGAATATATATAGCTCCCATATATACGTACACCAGAGTTGGGGAAATATGGTAGACTGTTACACATTTTCGACCCATTTTCAATGGAAGTTTCCTCCAATTAACTGGATAGCGTTAGCCGATTTAAATTTTAATTCTAGAGATTTTGTAGAAGTAAAAAAATTGTCTCCTTTATATAGCTTCCAGCAAATGTGAAGTAGTTGAGATGGTAACACAAATTTTGACCTACATAGGGGTGAAGGGTATAATGTAGTCGGGCCCGCCCGACTTTAGACTTTACTTACTTGTTTTTTAATTGAAATGTCTTCAATCACAGAAATGATAGTATCAATTATAAAATGTATTAAAAGTCAATTAAAAAATTAATTGATCCTATTAAAAATTTAATTGATGCTATTAATTTTTATGATTGATTTTTTTTCAATTAAAAAATTTGTTGAATCAATTAAATTTTTATATGAATATTTTTTAAAACTCAATTAAGACTTTAATTGGAATAATTTTCGAAATTAAATCAGTAAAAACAGTATAAAATTGTGATGCAAATATTATTCAAACTTGATGGGGAATATCCCAGAGCAAATTTTCACAAAGTTTATATTATTTTTAATGGATTATTAGAGAAAAGTAATCGTGAAAAAACGGCGATTTTAGCGGCTAAAGTCGAACTTAATACTCACCTTAAACCAACATTTACATATCACTTTATTCTAACATACACCTTGGAATTTCAGTAAAATTGGATAAAAATGTTTGGGTCTACAAGCACAAGAATCGAAATCAAATCGAAAACAAAACATGGACTGATTCACACCGATTCATCAAAATACCTCTAGATATTGAATTTCAGGCAAATCGGATAAAAATTTGGTTATCGAGAAGCCTACGAAATCAAATAGAGAGATCGGTCTATGTGGGGGTTATGCCAAAACAGAAACCGATACAAACCATATTCGGCACACTTGTTTATATTCCTAAAATACCGCTAGATTTCAAATTTCAGGCAAATCGGATAAAAATTTGGTTGTCGAGAAGCCTACGAAATCAAATTGGGAGATCGGTCTATGTGGGGGTTATGCCAAAACAGGAACCGATACAAACTATATTCGGCACACTTGTTTATGTTCCTAAAATACCGCTAGATTTCAAATTTCAGACAAATCGGATAAAAATTGCGTTACCTAGAAGCTACGAAAACATGGACCAATACACATTATATTCGGCACACTGGTTTATGGACCTAAAACACCTCTAGATTTCCGATTTGAGTTAAATCTGACAAAAATTGCGGTGTCTTGACATTCAAGAAGTCGAATCGGGAGATCGGTCCATATGAGGCCTATGCCAAAACATGGACCGATACATACCACATTACGCACACTTGTTCATGGACCTAAACTACGTCCAGATTTCCGATTGCAGGTAAATCTGATACAAATTGCTTTGTCTAGACGCTCAAGAATCCAAATCGTAGATAGGTCTATATCAAACCCTGGACCGATATAACCTATTTTCACTTTAACCATAGCCGTAGTTTATTCTTACTAATTTTGGTACGAAGATTTTCCTCTGCCTCGAAGAAGACCGAAAAGTTTGCGGCCATAGTTTTCTGGGAAGATACACCTTGATTACCTGAAGAAGAGAAAAACTGTGCCGAAGTAGTGGACCGATTCGATACAGAACAGAGGAAAAACGGCCCCACTTGGCAAAGAAATACATGTTCCTCCACTATGATAACGCATAATTCCCTTCTCTTGCTACGATCAAATTGGTCGATCTGCTCTACAAACTACTGGTGATTTGTCCCGCTGCAACTCACTTGTCGCCCGTATCTTCAGAATCCCCGGAGACATTTTTTAGGCCCTGAGGAAACGTACTTAAGGGTTAAGAAAAGTTGGAGCAACGCTGGGATATGAGAGCAATTCACCACTATGATATTCCCACTTTGCAAAGAAATTCATATTCTTCCACTATGATAACGAATTATTCCCCTCCCTTGCTACGGTCAAATTGGTCGATCTGCTCTGCAAACTACTGCTGATTTGTCCCGCTGCAACTCACTTATCGCCAGCATCTTTTGGAGGCCTTTTCTTAGGCTCTGAGGAAACTTATTATTCCGAAGGGTTAAGAAAAGTTGGATCAACCCTGGGATAAGAAAGGAGTTCACCACAATGGTATCACAATGGACTGAATAGTCTATGTGAGCCAGAAATAGCGTGAAACCACTATACCTAACCTAACTTTGCATAAGTGTATGGCGACCTCCTCTAGAGGTCACATGGGTAGAGTTCGGAGAAAAACGTTATGGGGTATCCCTAATAGGAAAGATGACTACACACAAAAAAAAAATTCTGATTCAATCACGAAATTAATTGATCCAATTAATTTTTTAATTGAAATGTCTTCAATCATAGAAATTATAGTATAAATTAAAAAAATAATTGAGAACAAATTAAAAAATTAGTTGATCCAATTAAAAAATTAATTGATACTAATAATTTTTGTGATTGATTTTTGTTTCAATTAAAAAATTTGTTGAACCAATTAAATTTTTACTT
The DNA here is from genome assembly GCF_050003625.1 of Haematobia irritans. Lineage (NCBI taxonomy): Eukaryota > Metazoa > Arthropoda > Insecta > Diptera > Muscidae > Haematobia > Haematobia irritans. Next base: position 145,674,714 of record NC_134397.1, on the reverse strand, counting down.
GAAAATTGAAACCGGAACCGTAACAGGAGTAACCGTAATAGGAATGATGACTACACAAAAAAAATCTGAAATTGATCCACGAAATGAAATGTCTTCAATCATAGAAATTATAGTATCAACTAAAAAATTAGTTGATCCAATTGAAAAATTAATTGATACTATTAATTTGTGGAATTTATTTTTGTTTCAATTAAAAAATTTGTTGAACCAATTAAATTTCTACTTGAAAATTTTTTGAAACTCAATTAAAATTTTAATTTTGGTGAAATTTTTTTCTGTGTAGACAACTACTAAAGTAGAGTTGGACGATAGTGTAAAGAGTCGAAGGAAGGTGTCGAAGGGGAGCGCAAGATGAGTACTACCTACTCCCCAGTTTTCACCATGTTTATAACACCCATGTTATTTTGTCGGAAATTATGTATCGGATGTTTGAATGTATTATTTTTGCTACCATATTCTCCGTCAAGAAGTAACATTATTATCTTGTTTAAAGTGACTATATTCTTTCCCTGTTTTCAACTAAACCTAATTCAAAGAAGGTCAATAAGCTAGACTTAAATTTAATGTGAATTCAAGACTGCATGGATTCAATTAGACGAAGGCCATGCATCTTAAGAATCCCAAGTTAATTGTTATGTGAATTTGAGGTTATCTTGGAGTGTAATTAGCAGGAATAAAGTTTCTTTTAAATATCATTCCCCACAAGTTTTTCAATCATGGTAAAAACTACGTGATATTTGATTGATTTAAAATGTTAAAGGGTACCATCCAACTCAGTCTCTGCCATGGCAAATACAAATTCATAATTCATAGACCCAATAGCATTCACTTTAAATTCTGTATTTTTGCGCAAGATATTTTTTTACGCTTTCGTACGATGTCTACAATCACTGACGTTAACCTAAAAAAATACCATTATTACAATGGGATGAGGTTTCACCGGGAGCAGAGTTTAATGTCCTGTCAAGTTAGTAACCAACATAGAAAATAAATCCCCACTTCTCCCCAAATTCACAAAAGGCAAACACCCCGCCCACTGTCATTTTCCCCAAAAACAAAAATCCTAAGGACATACAAAATTCACGAAAAATTTCAAATTCATTTCGTCTATATCACAGAGGCCTTATACAGAGTATTCCCTGCGTGTGCAATACAAGCAAAAATAACTGCATGTGGGGTGACCTCTTCAGTCCTTCGCATGCACCCGTAACTCATACACATTTTTCGTTCGAACAATATTGCAATTGCTGTCATATATTCACCCACTTATGTGGGATGAATGCGAACAACCAAAAAAACAAAAGAGCCAAAACAAACAAAAACCAAATGCAACGTAAAAATCCACCCTTTTCCATGGGTTTTTTTCAACAAATTGCAACGAAATTTTACAAAATTCACACAAACAAAAAAGCATTTGGCCCACAAACACCACCACCATCACCACCGAGAACCACCTTTCACCTCTTCTCTGTCCCAATCCCAATGCGAGGAGGAACTGCCAAATGAAATGCACCAGCCGTGTGCAACAACAAAAAAAGTGGCGCAGACACGCACACAAATAAAGCAACAACGAAAAAACGAAACCCCGAAAAAAAATACAGAATGGAAAAAACCCCAGCAAATGGAGCCGAAGTCGGGGACCCTGCTACCACGATTGTATTCTACATGCAATTCTAAAGGGTGATTCTTTTGAGGTTAGGATTTTCATGCATTAGTATTTGACAGATCACGTGGGATTTCAGACATGGTGTCAAAGAGAAAGATGCTCAGTATGCTTTGACATTTCATCATGAATAGACTTACGATCTGCCACAACGTCGAATTTTCAGTGAATGGGCCCTAGAAAAGTTGGCAGAAAATCCGCTTTTTTATCGACAAATTTTGTTCAGCGATGAGGCTCATTTCTGGTTGAATGGCTACGTAAATAAGCAAAATTGCCGCATTTGGAGTGAAGAGCAACCAGAAGCCGTTCAAGAACTGCCCATGCATCCCGAAAAATGCACTGTTTGGTGTGGTTTGTACGCTGGTGGAATCATTGGACCGTATTTTTTCAAAGATGCTGTTGGACGCAACGTTACGGTGAATGGCGATCGCTATCGTTCGATGCTAACAAACTTTTTGTTGCCAAAAATGGAAGAACTGAACTTGGTTGACATGTGGTTTCAACAAGATGGCGCTACATGCCACACAGCTCGCGATTCTATGGCCATTTTGAGGGAAAACTTCGGAGAACAATTCATCTCAAGAAATGGACCGGTAAGTTGGCCACCAAGATCATGCGATTTGACGCCTTTAGACTATTTTTTGTGGGGCTACGTCAAGTCTAAAGTCTACAGAAATAAGCCAGCAACTATTCCAGCTTTGGAAGACAACATTTCCGAAGAAATTCGGGCTATTCCGGCCGAAATGCTCGAAAAAGTTGCCCAAAATTGGACTTTCCGAATGGACCACCTAAGACGCAGCCGCGGTCAACATTTAAATGAAATTATCTTCAAAAAGTAAATGTCATGGACCAATCTAACGTTTCAAATAAAGAACCGATGAGATTTTGCAAATTTTATGCGTTTTTTTTAAAAAAAAAGTTATCAAGCTCTTAACAAATCACCCTTTATTAAATGCGTTTGTGCCTATTTCGACGTTGGGACAGAAATCAAACAAAGGCAGTTACAACTGTCACTGCCACTGGTGCAAATGCAACTGCAACTGCAATTCGAAATTTTGAAATGCAACAAAAAGAAAGGTACATCGACGGCGATGGCGACTACAATATGCACAATAGGTTGAAGATCTCTGGTTGGATGTCGGGTGAAAAATAACAAAAATCTATGGAAATATGTACAACAGTTTTTTATATCATTCGCACTTATGCATTTTGGACCCATGCTGCAGAAGCTGTTCCCGTGCATGAATGTCCAAGAGCATTTTGGACTCATGTTGTTTATACTGTTCCGATGTCTTGGAGTGACAACCTGTGGAATTTCACCTCAGTATTTTGTATATACTACTGGATGCGTCTGCATTGGTGTATGCTTATAGTGGGTGTCCAATTGTCATAATCGATAAGTGGACGTCCAATAAGATCCAGAGACTTTTAAATAGTCCCCTAATCTTTTCCCCTGCCAAAGGATCTGGTCAAGTGTAGAAGTGCAGATGTCTCGCGAAGACTATGGCCACTAATTTAAATATCCAGACTCGCGGTTAGTCCATGACTTGAAGACAGTTACTGACGAGTTGAGGACAGAAAATTTCAGATTCCTGCCAATAAATAAGGGCGGGCAAAGTATCGCTGATACCCACTAAAGGACCACACGGAGAAGCTTAGTGAAGGAGGGAATATCTGGGCAGATTCCACCCGATAAAGAAGTTTCTTAGTGCGGACAAGTTATTATTGATCTCCCACTTTCTTAATACGAGTATATGAATGGAAAAAGCCGGCTTGAGGGTTCTCGTTGGATTTCGCTAATACTGGGAGTCCAAATGTCACTCACATAACCGATAAGACGACGTCCAATAGCATCGCCTCCGTATCTTTTGCCAAGGTTCTAGAAGCCAATGGCTACAGGATCTGGTTTCTGGTAACAAAAATTCGGAATGAAAGCTTCTTCATTTTGTTTCGCTAATACTGGGAGTCCAAATGTCACCCACATAATTGATAAGGGGACGTAAGTCTTTTAAATCGATTCCTCGCTTTATCCCCAAAGTGCGAGCAGCCAATGGTTATAGGATAGAAGAACAGGTTATGAAGTGTCACGTGAAGAACCTTTAGGGTTTCAGAACACGGAAATAATCTGGGCAGTGATGTGAATATCAAGCCTAGTGTTTGATACCTTCGGAAACAGAAGTCCCTAAATACGGAGAAGTAATCGTTGATCTCCCACTCAAGTTTCTTAACATCTCAATGGAAGAATCGTCCGCATAGGTAGCCATCAAGTGGTAGAAGAGAAGTCCTTGTCGCATAAAACTTAAAAAAAAGCAGGGGAGACATTACTCCATCTTAAGGCAAACCTGGTTTATTCCTTCTAAGAGAATATATTTTACCTTGGCCAACCATCATAATAATTATGAAGCAATTTTCCATCGTTATGAGATATAGGAACCTAATATTTGGTTTTGTAGCCCCCAGGGAATATCTGTATCATCACTTCAAGCGCCTATATACAGCTCGAGAAAGCAAGCTGCCATTACTGAATATGTCCGAAGAGAAGTTGGTGTGAAGATTGCAAAGCTTGCAGAACACTCGAAGAGATACCCTATTTTGAGCCTTGTATTGCTGGGTTTGGGATAAATGGCAACACTGTGTCTTTACCGCCAAGGAATTAAAACAGATTTTAATTTGCAGATATCCGTCGTGTACTTTGGGCTTACACAAAAAATACATTTATGTTGAACAAGTTTCGCCTACCGACAGCCGCTATTATTGTGTTTACACACTCGCGCTAAATTTTCATAATTTTGGAAAAATCCTTTCGACTTTTTAAATTTTATGATTTGCGGTTAAACCGGACAATGTGGCACATCATATTCATCGTATATCTGCACATATATCTCTTTAATAATACCAGGTATACCGGTATGAAATGAGCGTTTTTTCATTCGGTTAAACCGGACAATGTGGCACAATCATATTCATCGTATATCTGCACATATATCTCTTTAATAATACCAGGTATACCGGTATGAAATGAGCGTTTTTTCTTGTGGCACCTATTTTCCACACATTTCGATCTTTCCCATAGCTTTTAAACGGTCAGAAATTGTTTGTTGTGCAACATTTAACATTGCTGTCATTTGCTTTTGACTCAAAGTATCATCTCCATCCAATTCAAACTTTTTTGGTGACCTTCCACGGTCTTCATTTGTCACATCAAAATCATTATTTCTGAACCGTTGAAACCATCTTTTGCATGTTACTTCTGATAGAGAATGATCGCCATATGCCTCGACAAGCATTCGATGCTACTCTGCAGTACTTTTCTTCAAATTAAAATAATTAATGCTTTCCGCAAATCATCTCTTTCTGGTACAAAATTCGACGTTTTTAACACGATAAAAACTATGATGTTCTCTGTTCAATGACTTAATGTATGCTAAATATTTTCCACAGGTGTCGAAGCAAACAAACAATAAAAAAAATACGGGCTCGTTCGCAACAAATGTTCCATATCGAGGCATATGTATCTTGACGCTCACTTCCTACCGGTATACCTGGTAAGTGATATCGTCTACAGACGCTCCTAGAGATTCAAGAAATATTTGCGTCAAATTCCCCCTTAATCCAATGTCGATTTTTTGCCTTAAAGTCGATGTTGGCTAACATCAAAAGTCGACTTTTAAAAATACCAAAAGTCGACAAGTCGAATTTGAAGATTACAAAAAATCGATTTCGACTTTTTTGTTTTTAGCCGAAATGTCGGTTTTCGTATCCCTAGTGTTGCCGACCAAATGCGTGGCTTGTATTTTTTTTTTAATTATCTTGCCGCTTATGCTCTAAATATTTTCAGGTTAATTAGAATAAAATTCCTATGAAAAATTATGAATATACTCATTTTTGTCGCAAATTAAAAAAAAAAATATGAATATATTCATTTTTGTCGTAATCATCCCATTGTGCAAATGTGGTAATGGGGGGTGGTGGTATTCTATCGTGAGAGATGGATGACGAAAAAACGAACAACAAACAGCTCAACTGCAGTACAGCAATTGGAATAGCGATTGCAGCAGTTGCACTTGCACATTGCACAATTATACAGTTGCAGCCTAAATGTTTGTGTGTGCGTGTATGGGTGAGCCCAAATGCTTGATGCAAAAAGGTAGACTTAACTCATACACATCAAACGACACTGAATTCGTGGTATACTCTGTATAAAAACTGAATGAGTGCGTGTTGTTGTATTTGTTGTTATTTTCATTTTTTTTTTTCACCATACTCCTTGTTTCTCTCCGCCATACAACTACCATCATCATCATCACAGTCTCGCCGACGAGCTCTTTTTCACTTTGAACGTTACAATGTTATTGTGATTGTTGTCGTCGTCTTTAACGTTGTACCTTTTATTGTAATCGTAGACACGATACAGCGGGGATTTGCGACAGGTGATGGGTGGGTGGGTAAGCTTTTTTCACAACAACAACAAAAAATCGCCAAATTACCGCCAAAATGTAATGTCATCATGTGTGCATGAATATGTCGTTGTCGGTTTTTGTTTTAGGTTAGCGTGCGTACAAATCTTTGTGGGTGTGTGTGTGTGCGTATAAATGTTTGTGTCTATGAATTTAATGACAAAAATTGCAAATGCTTTTTAAGACCCTATTCAGACCCATTTTTTTGAGAAAAGAGTGCTCTGACACACCATGCGATCTAATGATAAGACCAACTGTCATTACGAATGCTAAAGGAAGCGAAGTTGCATATTTTAGTGTATTCTGTTTTCATTTATTTCAAATGTCATTTGTAAAAATGAATTTTGACATTTCTATTTAATCTATAAAATGATGTAATTTGACAAATTACGTAAGCTAAAAGGCGAGACCATAAGACGTTTCATATGCCCTGGTTTAGATTTTTTATTTAATTAACCTCAAAATAATGTAAAAATCATAGCATACTTGAGACAATATCGATGAATTTTTTTCGAATGTTTTTCTAGTGATTGGACCTACGTTTCAGTCCAAGGCGATATACATACATATATATTTTTTTCAAACTTTAACACATTTTTACTACATTTATGAATTTTATTGGTGGTCACCACGACCACGTTTTGCCATTTTTTGGCTACTCACAAAAAAGTAAATTTCATTGGGCCATCGTCGAAATTTTCGAAACAATAAAAAAGTTAAATTTAGCGTTAGTTTAACTACGGATTTTTATCGGTGTAGATACATTATGTCATCAGTATAAAATATTTTTTATTTATTTGTCGAAACCCCTTTTTTGGTAGGATTCTACAAAAAATGGTAGATTTTTTACAGTTTGGAAGATTGATAGAATTCTTGTTGTTATGGTAGATTTTCTGTTTTTTTTATTTTTTTTGGAATAAAATTTTGAAAAAAATTTCCTATAGAAACACAAATTGCCAAAATATTGTTCAGAAATAAACACAATTTTGTAAAAACTGTCTATAGAAATAAAATTTTGTATAAATTTCCTATAGAAATAATATTTTGCAAAAATTTTCTATAGAAATAAAATTTTACAAAAATTTCTCATAGAAATAAAATTTTACAAAAATTTCCCATAGAAAAAAATTTTGCAAAAATTTCCTATAGAAATAAAATTTTGCCAAAATTTTCTGTAGAAATAAAATTTTGTAAACATTTGATCAACAACTTCAAAATACATTTTTTTTTAAATTTGGTAGATTTTTGGTAAAATTTTCTTCATAAAATTTTCTTCAACATAATTGGCAGCATGTATAAACGTTTGTGTTTACTTATTCGACTTCTTGAAAATTTCTATTATTTTATTGCGAAAACTGCATAAAAACTAAATATTTTTATATATCACCTCAAAAGAACTCGTTGTGAAGTGAAGTTTAAGTTTGTCTTTAGAAGAGCATTTTTGGATGTACATTAAAAGAAATGACTTTATTGAGGAGATCTTATTTGGGACCCTTCCCTCACTAGCGTTCCCTACTCAAACTAAATGAATGAAGGGCAGGTCTACTGAGATTCGTTTATAGGATGTAGTGGCCTTCACTGAATGCATAATTAGCCCCAGAAAAAGACGACCTTTTTTCTAGCCGATTTAACTTTATCAAAATTTTATTCCCATAGAAATTTTTTTCAAAATTTTGTTCCTATAGTAAGTTTTGTCAAAATTTTATCTCTATTGAAATTTTTGTCAAAATTTTATTTCTATAGAAAATTTTGTCAAAATATTATTTCTGTAGAAAATTTTGTGAAACTTTTATTTCTATAGAATATTTTGTCAACATTTTATTTCTATGGAAAATTGTGTCAAAATTTTATTTGTACAGACAATTTTGTCAAAATTTTATTTCTATAGAAAATTTTGTCAAAATTTTATTCCCATAGAAAATTTTTTCAAAATTTTGTCCCTATAGTAAATTTTGTCAAAATGTTATTTCCATTGAAAATTTTGTCAACATTTTATTTCTATAGAAAATTTTGTCAAAATTTTATTTCTATAGAAAATTTTGTCAAAATTTTATTTCTATAGAAAATTTTGTCAAAATTTTATTTCTATAGAAAATTTTGTCAAAATTTTATTTCTATACAAAATTTTGTCAAAATATTATTTCGTATTTGTTGTTGATATTGCTGACCTTTTTATTTTAATTTTTATGATTTTTTTCTCATAATCTCGTCTATAGGTCTATAAATTAAACTTGAAATTGTTGGTTTCTTTTTTTTTTATTTATTTCGGTTGACTTCGTCAGAACCGTTTTCAAGGATTTTCTCCGCTGTCTGTTTTTATTTCTATAGAAAATTTTCTCAAAATTTTATTTCTATAGAAAATTTTCTCAAAATTTTATTTTTATACAAAAAATTTTCTTAAAATTTTATTTTTATATAGAAATTTGTTTCAAAATTTTATTTCTATATAGAAAATTTTCTTTCGTTTCTTGCTTTATTTTTTCTCGAAAAAACTTGTCAAAAATGTATTGGGGATTTTTGTTAGGAATTTAAGTTTAAATTGGGGATTTTTGGGGACGAAAACATCATAATTTTGGTACAAGAGCCAGAAAAATACTGGTAACACTGGTCCGGTTAACTTTAACTGAAAAATTTTCAGTAGTTAAGTTCCTAACTGGCATATCAGAAAAGTTCGTTAGCTAACGAAGCACCAGCGGAGCTAAATGAAAATGGTCCTAAGAGAGATTGAAATTCGGCCATAAATGCAGTCAAATTTAAGAATGCAATCAATGAAATGCATGGTATTACCATTTTTTTAGATAATGCATTGCATTATAATTTCATACACGTTTACTGTACTCGAATTTTGGGAAAACCCATTCCCTATATTTTTGTTCACTCATCTATCCCATTGCAGTACTTTACCAAATGCATAACTTGTCTGTGACAGGATGTTAAGGACTTGCAAATTTTTGTCAAGCTTTGACAATAACAACTTCATCGTCATTAAAACAAGAAAAAAAAGTGGAAGAGTTGTATTGGTTTCCTCACCTGCCTGGCAGCAGGGGGAAGATAATGACATCAAATGCAATGCATTTTAAAGGCAAAGGTTCAGGGATGATGATTATATGATGACGTGATGCAAATATGCATTTCTTTTTTTGTAATAAGGATGCACTTGTATCCCATGCTCCTCTTCTTTCCCCATGGGAAGTTGACAAAAAATAGACACCACTCCCCCAAAGTTTGTCAAAAAAAATGTTTTGTTTCTTGTTTTTTTTTTGTGTTTTATTTTTTGTTAATTTTGATATGCATTTGCATTTGTTGTAATCATCATTTGTCACCTCTCTGCTTGAGTTGAATTTTCTATTTGTTCCATGTCCTTGTACGAATATCCTTATACAAAGTCTTATCAACCCCATCCATCTTGCGGAGTTTTCATGGGCATGAAAACATATCAGGTTTCCTTTATCTTGTGGGCTCACGTATGAATGTCAACGCCATAAGTGAGTACCTTTCTTTGCTTGCTTTGCTTTGGCCAGGAAACACAGAGTTTCTTTGCCTTCCGTTGCAATCCTTTAACCAAATCTCCCCAAAAACAAAATCACACAAAGTCCATGACTTGAATGCAGCAATGCGATTTTTCTTTCCTTTGGTTTTTGCTGTCTCAATTTCAAGTGCAATGCCTTTACAAAAAAAAACAGACCAGAGTAAAGCAGCTCTTCGCCGATGCACCAGCCCACCCTGAATGCCACACCAAAAAAAGGACAAAATCATCTAATGAACTTCGAAAGGAAAACAAGATGTTAGATGTCTTCTTATTTCGAAAACAACACTTGTCATCTTTATGTCTCCATGACCCATCAAGCGTCATTATAATCATGCAGCAGTATTATAATGCTGCCACCGCACCACTGTTGCTTATCATTCCTTCATTCATTTCGGTTTTTATACCGAATTTTGTTATTTTTCTTGGAATATATATATATTTTTTCGTTTTTGTTTGGTGTGGAAACGGAAAATGACAGGGTTACCCATGGGCCATAGACTCAACGCTATCGGACAAGAGACTTTAAATGGAACTCGTAGATTTACAGTTAATCACAGTTGGGAAAAACTATCAAGGTGTAAATTTAACAACGACGGCTGTCAGTACTTCTTATAAGATGCCTTTCGACAACTAAAATCTATTCTAGTTCCTAAGCGATAGGGGTGCCAGTAGGTAATAGTAGGGAATTTCTTATTTGTCATTTTATTTGAAGATAAAATAAAAAATAAATCAACCCAGCAAACAACGCATCGCCAAAAACTTATTGAAAATGTTGTCTTTGATTCCGGACGTGGTGCCAAATTGTCGCAGAAGCTATGAATTTAATGAATTTGCATCACTTCTTAAGATGTGATCCGAATTCAGTGTTTTGGATGTGAATTAAAAAATATTGTAAAAATTTGCAAAATAAATAATTTTTATGCTTGTTTATGATATTTAGTGTATTCTAACCACGGTTGCCACAGTTAATAGAATTCTACCTAAAATAATAGATTTTTTACGGTTTGGTAGATTGGTAGAATTCTTGATGTTTTGGTAGATTTTGAAAAACAAAATTTTCCATAGCAATAACATTTGTACAACATTTTCTATAGAAATAAAATTTTGACAAATTTTTCTATAGAAATAAACTTTTGACAAAATTTTGTATAGAAATAAAATTTTGACAAAATTTTCTATAGAAAGAAAAATTTGACAAAAATTTCTACTGAAATACAATTTTAGATAAAATTTTCTATAGAAATAACATTTTGTTGTTGTTTTTTGATTTCAGCTTAAAACCATGCATTGACTAAACTACAAGTGCAGCTTAACCAACAGAGCAAAATAATGTTTGTCAAATTTATTTGGGCAAAGCCCTATAGATTGCAAGATGGTTGGATGGACGCACGTTTCGGAATTACCACATTCCTCATCAGCATCCTCTACTTGCAGCAAAACTATCAACCAATTATCAGAATAAATTCAGGCAGTTCATTACATTAAACCCAACAATGAACCACACATGAACCTTCCGAAAAAAGGTTTTGCATGATAGCCGGCTTATGCCGGAATAAATTCGTACAAACATATCTCTTTTCCTATGTCACTGTCAAATCATCGATTTAAGTGCAGTTGGCTGGGTTTATTTTGAGCGTGCTTCCCCTTTTTTTCATTCGTTTTGTTTTATTATTGTTGGTTTTGTTCTTTAAGCATTGTTGTTGTTTTTTGATTTCAGCTTAAAGCCATGCATTGACTAAACTACAAGTGTAGCTTAACCAACAGAGGAAAATAATGTTTGTCAAATTTATAACACTTTGGCAAAATTTTCTATAAAAATAAAATTGTTATAAAATTTTCTATAGAAGTACAATTTTAAAAAAATTGTCTATATATATATAAACTTTTGCAAAAAAAAGTCTGTAGAAATAAAATTTTAAAAAAATCTTCTATAGAAATACAATTTTCAGCAAATTTTCTATAGAAATAAAATTTTGACAAAATTTTGTTCAGAAATAAAACATTGACAAAATTATCTATAGAAATAAAATTTTGACGAAATTTTCTATAGAAATGAAATATTGACAAAATTTTCTATAGAAATGAAATTTTCAAAAAGTAATAAAATTTTGACAAAATTTTCTATGGAAATAAAATTTTGACAAAATTCTCTATATACATACAATTTTGAAAAAAAAAAATCTAAATGAAAAAATTTTGAGAAAATTTATATGGAAATACAATTTTAAGAATATTTTCTATAGAAATACAATTTTCAGAGAATTTTCTATAGAAATACAATTTTCAGAAAATTTTGTACAGATTTTGTTTTTATAATTTTGTAAAGTTTGCCCTAAAATATTTTCAAAAATTAATTTTTCTGGAATTTATTTAGAATTTTTTTTCGACAAAATTTAAATAATTTGTACCATTTTATTAAATTTTACTCTGTTTTTAATCTATTTGAAAGAAAAAACTTACAAATTTCCCATTAGAAATAAAATAAGTGAATTAAAAAATTTTGAATTAAAACAACTTCCTAAGTAGTTAAAACTCAGAATATCTTTGTGAAATTTGTTTGGTGGAAATGTCTGAAAATAAAACAATATGTCATTTATAGCCAACAATATAGCCATCAACGCACGAATTAACGCATGATATGTAACTCAACCTTTAGAATTATGATGTGATCTTAATTTTGATTGAATACAACAATGTCGAGATACGATAGGATTTTTTTAGATTTTTGCCGCGACGAACAAATACAATAACCATGTAAGGAAAAATATACTCTTCTCTTGTTTGTTTGTGTTTTTTTTTATATATAGTTTCGAATTTGTAATCGAATGAAAGCATTTTATTTTGTATTATTTTTTTTTTATATATTCGAAGATAAAATTATTGACACATGGTCAAGCAGCAACATTGCGCAGTGAAAGGGTTAAGTTATCCCATTTGCCGCAAATAATTTAGAATAGATTTTAATTTACCGATACGCCCCTGGACATCTCGGTATTCCGTCGCAATTGGTAATTTAACATTATCATACATTTCGCTTGAAAATATAATTATAAAAATAAATTATTATGGTTCACCCTGTCCTTATAAAATATCATTCCTCAGAATAATAACGAAAGTCGACATTCCTTGTGCCTCTCCAACAATAACAAAAAATGTTTTCATTGTCTCCGATTTCTCTTACTACAGCTTTCTATCTCTTCTCGCTTTCCTTCATCATGAATTTAGGAGACGACTCATTCCCAGAGGACATATGTATGTATGGATATTGTTAAACCAAAAAAAAAACGGAGACTAAAATTCATTTGCAATTCATGATGAAAGAAATTTTCGTAACTGTGATATCTAACATTTTTTCGGCTTTATATTCGAGTATTTTGGTAGAGTGGTCTTTCTGTTGTTGACATTCCACTCCACCATCATTGTGCTTTAGCTGTCCGAGAAATCAAAGCCGTTCTTGTTGTAGATGCAACAAAAAAAAAAAACATGAGAATAACTGTCAAAATCAATCATCAAAAATTTGAAAAAAGAAGATTCCTTTTTTGTATGAATGTCACTCTTTTCTCTTTTTTTGTGAACGAAAAAATACCATACTAACTGTTTGAAAAGAATCTTGAAAGGGCTACTTTATGTTATTTTTACGTTGGAGTCTAAAAGAGAAGCAAGAAGGATGAAAATACGTTTTTTTTTCACAACGCCATCCTTAATGATTTTTCAAATGTATTCATTGGAATCAATGATACCCATATTTTAATGAAAATCGCCTAGAATTTGTACAACAAATCATGTCTTGCGATACTGCGATTAATTCGTTGGCAACTCCAATTTCCCCACATGTGATTTCGATTGTATTTTATTTAGGGATGCCCTATATTTCAATATTTAGAAAAGTCATGAAACTCCATTGGGACAAGGTTAGCTAACTAATTTTTAAATCGTACAACACATATAACCAACATCAGGTTGCTATTATTTCTAAACCACTCGTCCAACAGCTAACATTTTAATTACCACTTCGTGGAAGCAATAAAATGATTTCCGATAAAAACACCGGAAATTATCCGAAAAGTGAACACCAGATTTAATCGAAATCCCCGCCTCAGTGGTAGAAAACTTTCTCATGAGCTGAACATATCGCAGGAACGAATGTAACTCTTATTGATTTCTTCCTTAAGAAGGAATTTGTTGAACAAACAAAATGATTTAAGGATTTACTTGCCAAAGATGTCAGCTGCAGATGTACACCAGAAATCAAACGCCACCGATGGTAATGATGTGGACCACGGTAACGGCTGATAGTCGCGCCCCTCTCGAATTTATCGACCGTGGGGTGAAAATAAATTCCGAATATTATCGGGAAAATACGTTCAAGAGAGTGTTGAAGCCCTGGGCAGACAAACAATTCGGTCGCAGACTATGGACATTCCAACAAGAATCAGTCCATCGCACTCAGCACTCGTCAACCAAGAATGTCTCCAAAAGCAGGATCCTCGATCAATGACCTCCAAAATTTCCGTATCTGAATTCGTTGCACCTGGGGCATTTGGGGCAGTAATGTTGGCACTGAAGAATACCAACGTGTCGATCATCTCAATACGGCGATTCGCTGGGAATGGGTCAAAATACTGCAGAGGCACTTTTGTGCAGCATGAGAGGAATTTGTTTGAAGGTCGCAATTCGAAGAAATCTAAAATTAGTCCAAATTTCATGTTATTTCCGACATTTTTTGCTTGAACAATAAAATGTAAACAACGATAAAAATAGTGCGACTAAATATTTCCTATATCGCATGCATTAGTTTTCACGTGTATAAGTTAGATTACATTAGGTATAGTGACAGCCCATTATTTCAGGCTCAATTAGACTATTCAGTCCATCGTGATAACATATCGGTGAAATTTTATGGAAACAACAGCCTACGACTTTGGCAATCTTTGAAAATCCAATTAAATATATTGAATAAGATAAGGCGATTAAAAATACCGATAAATTTTGCAAATGATAACATACCCTTTATCAAATTATTCATATTTTCCTTAAACGATAAGTAATGGAATATATATTTCGCAATTTTCACTACGCATTGATAAAAAAGAAAAGAACAATGCTGAATTCTATAACGCTCATTTTCGAACAAAGAATTCGATATGACAAGCCCTTTTTACTCATTTCCTTTTTTTCACCTTTTCATTTCAGAATAAAATCGTCACGTGCTACTCCGGTTCCTTCGACGCGTCGCACCTACAGTGAAGAGGACATTACTAACGCTCTGCAGGAGATTATGTCCGGTAGATTGGGTACTCGCAAAGCGGCCGCTCAGTTTAATGTGCCACGTTCAACGTTGCGCAACAAAATGTACAAACTCACATTGGAGGCCAAGCGCAACAATGACCAGAATTCGGCCGAAATACTACACCTGCAACAGGAACTCGAAAAAGATTTATCTGCTGATGAGGCCGAGATGGAGAGTAATGCTTCAACTCCTCAGCCTGACGATGAGGGGAGACGAATCACAACACCGACCCTATTGAAAAAATTATGTTTAGCCAATAATGGCGAAGGTGAAGCGGCCGAAGATCATTTACTGAACTCTCCGAAGCCAGCCCATACTGAGTCCTCAAAGCCACAAACCAATGAGGTAATCAATGATCTAACACCAGCTCAACCACAAGTTCCACAACTAGATGCCGCTTTGTTGCTGCAAACTTTACTGTTATCCGACAAAAGTATACGTGATCTCTTTAGTGCAGTGCTCCTGAACTCCACCATTAATTTAAAGGATATACTGTTGGGTGCCAATAATGCCGGTGCTGCCTCGGCTACAACTGACACTGGCGGTGGCAGTAGTAGTCTTGGTGCAGGTCTCAATAATGGTAACACTCAACAGCAGGATTACCGTCCTCTACTGCAAATGTTGTTGCAACAACAACATCAGCAACAACAGCAAACAACATATGCCGCTGGTCGAAGTTTACCAAAGTCTGAAACACCTGAAACCAATTCATCACTCGATCCCAATGAAACGTGCGATGATCCCTCGGCGATATTGAAAATTCCGTCCTATACCCCAGTAGCAGGAACTTCCTCGTCTATGGGAACAAATAGTGCGCGTGGATCACCTTCCTTGCACTGTCACAATAGTAATAGTAACACGAATCGCAATGGCGATAGTCCCGGTCCCCTACTGCTAGCCGCTGCCAAGAATCAATTAAGCGCCAACAAACATATGTCTGTGACACCACCTCACTTGCATGGCAGCGTTGACACACAGTCTCCACAGTCACTGAGAATGTGTGACGTTATTGCCAATAGTATACAGCGCACGATGAGCGAACAGGCCAACAAAGATGCGGTTCATGCGGCTTCTGTTTCACTTCTTGGATTAGCCGGAGTAGATGGTGATCGTGTCGGCTCTTCTGGCCTCGACTATAAGAAACCTACCATATCAGTAGTTAAGAATATAGGCGGAACGGATACATCACGCTTTGGAGCAGCGCCAAATCTCTTGGCTGCCGCTGCAGCCCATAATTCACATCACCACCACCATCAATCCGCTCACTTGCAGCATCTGAGAAACCAGGAAGCGGCAGCACTGGCGGCCGGCAAAGGTACCCGACCTAAGCGGGGCAAATACCGTAACTATGATCGGGACAGTTTAGTTGAAGCTGTTAAGGCTGTGCAGAGGGGAGAAATGTCTGTGCACAGGGCCGGAAGTTATTATGGAGTTCCACATTCAACCCTAGAGTACAAGGTTAAAGAGCGTCATCTGATGAGACCGCGTAAGCGTGAGCCAAAACCTCAGCCGGGTCTTGATGGCACCACTAATAGTTCAAAATCGAATGCCAACATTCCAGCAGGACTTACGGGTCTTGATAAATTGAAGGCCGGAAATGGTACCAATGCCAGCATGAAACTCAGCGGAGGAGCTTTGAAAAATAATGGTGGCACTGGCACACCAGCATTTCCGGGAAATGCCAGCAATGGCATGAAACTGCCCATATTCGAACCCGCCTTAACCCATTTACCGCCCATGTTTTGGCAACATCCGCAAGCAGCTGCCTTCAGTCAATTGCAAATGGATTTCAATCGCAATGCGTCAGCCAATCCCAGTAGTGTGTCGCCCACGGAGGCCAACCATGAAATCTTGAAATCACACATCCAAAGGTATCAAGACGCTGCCGGTGGTGTGGGAGTGGGTGGCAATACCACCAATTCCTCCAACGGCCCCAGTCCCATATCGAGCCCGATTTTATCCAGCCATGATATCAACAGAGCGCGAGAACTGTACGAAACTAATGTGGTCAATGGGTCCACTTTCCTAGATGGCATTATACGCAAAACCCTCGATCGTAAAAGCAATGAAATCAATCCAAATCCCAGTAGTAGTAGTAGTAGCGGTGGCGGCGGAGGAGTGCTCTTAGATCAACTATTAATGAAAAAGACTCCATTGCCATTTACCAATAATCGCGGCTTCATTGGCGACCACAACAATCTTTCACCCACTCACCTACAGACAAACAAAAGAACCGGTAGTCCGTTATCATTAAGATCGGCAGCGATTAAACGTGAGCGTACAGAAAGTGGTAGTGAGGAAGATGAGACCTCTCAAAGTGGTGCTGATGAAGTGTACGACAGAGAGAACAATAATAATAACAACAGCACTAAAAGTGGCAATGGTGGTCTGAAAACGGTATTGCAACAACGCAGTCGCATAGGATCTCGTGACTCAATGGCTTCGGAGACTGATGCCAGCAGTATGAAGAGCGAGCAACTACACATCAACAGTCATCACCACCATCATCTGCATGGCCATCACAATAACGGCAGTAGTAGCGATCTAAATGGTGGCAACTCTGCTGTTAGTGTGAAGAACGAAATTCCTACACTCGAATCGGGCACCTCCATTTTGCAAGAGAAACTCTCACAAATCAAGGCAGAGCAACAGGAAAACGAAGAGAATTTATAGAATCAAATACCATATGGTGGCGTAGGTGGTGGCGACGGCAGAGGAAGCAGCATCATGCACTATGTATCGGCGGCGACCGATCATCACTACCCTCGTCATCACCAACACCATCAGCAACACCACCCCCACCACCACCTGCCGTCATGGTATGAACAGAGTCACTACGATGATCATCATCACAATCCATGGTTAATGGCCCATGGATCGGGTGTCAGTGATACCTTAGCAAATAACTATTACAGTTACTGAAATTGTGTAACGGTAACAAATTGGCAAGCGGGAAAGCAAAATGCTGAAAGCAACAAAAACAACATCATCAAACACACATATGTAAACAAAACAAAAAACCAATATTAGTAAAGAAATTTAGTAAAATTAAGCGTAAAAAACAACACAAGAGAATGCAAACAAAATGAGCTAAAATAGAGAAAAGCAGAGATAGAGCAAGAGAGTAGTGGCATGCTAAGAGAGCGTCATTTATGCTTGCATTTGTATGCAAAAATGTATCAGATGTAAGATGATGAAGGAAGAACTTAGTCAAAATTTTTGTTTTTTGTTTAAATTTTCTTCTGTATATTTTACTTTAAAAAGCAAAACCCTTTTTTCAATTTTCTATAAACGTGACAAAAACTAAAGAAAGAACCCACAAAGTGTATTTAGGTTTTGAAAACAACAATGTGAAAATAACCAAACATTTTTTTAATGAAAAACAAAAACTCACACATAAACACCTACAGATTTTCACAAACAAAAGTTAAGAAAAAGATCGATTGGAATCGAATCATTTTCTTGACAGAAAATCCATGAAATTTAAGTTAAAATATATGGATTCGTTGTACATAGAAGATAAACGGAGACACATACACCGGAAAACAAAATAACATTTTTAACAATTTTTTAAAAGCCCAATATAGTTAATAAAGTCAACATCAAAAACTTTACAATACTGTAGATTTACCAACCAACAACAATACAAAAGAAATCGACAAAAACCATATACCTACCACAAGTAAATATATACCTATTTGACCGATTTGTATACAATGTTTTCATATATTTATGTATGTCCTATGCTAATACATATGTATGCATACGATTTTACATATATATTAGTACATTGTTCTTTCATTTGATTTACTTTGTGTTTTCATTTTCGTTTTTTTTTTTTTTAATTTTGACAATCGACGACGAAGCAATAGGCACTTGTACAAAACAATTACAGAAAAATAACAATAGAAAAACGCATACAAAACAACAAATAATGAAAAAGAAACTACAACAACAACGCATAGTGTTTATTTTCCTATAATAACAGTAATATCAGTGAGTGTCATGTGAGAGCATACCGTAGAAAAAATTGTGATATGGCAACACTACTAAGGGTTACCATGAATCGTTACTGAATCCTTAAGGGTCCTTAACACCCAGCACAATCAAACATCTGAAAAGAGGAAAGAGATCTCCCATTGTAGACTCGAGGCAAGGACAGCCGTCTACCTATCTGTGTATCTGATGTGTGTCCCATTTGATGCTACGCGTCAGCTCTTTGATTGCCCAGCAAAACCTTGCCCACTCACCACCAGATCACTGTGGACGCATTGCAACTTAGTAGCAGAGTTCCTCGATCTGGATACAAGCTGTTGTACAAAAATCGCAACACAAAAATGGGTGATATCACCCACACACTGGCATTGGTTGCTATTTCCTTTAACGTTTTTAAATTTACTAACAATTAAAAAATCGTTATACGACAATTAGCCAATGTGGTATATTAGTAGAAATTCATACTTAAAGCGTACATCCATTCCCTTTAAAACTCCCTGTTTCGCTATATCGAAACGTTCAATTGAAATGTATTGAACCTGTTTTTAACATATCAGTCGAACGAAAGATCTCATGCAGTGAAGTTCAATACAGAACATCACATCAGTGCAAATCTCACCAGTATTGCCAGAATGAAATTTCGTAAAATGACGCATCATCAATTCACAATAACCATTTATTGTGATTACTTTTTGCAATAAGATAAAACAACATAGGCATAAAGAACAGTTTATTCTAAATGTTCAATGTGCATAAACTTTCCCAGTTTTCAGTACTGGCATAATATTCTTGTAAACATTCTGGCAATTGACGTATTAAAATTTGGCATTTGTATGATATTTCTGAAAAATGTAGCCAGTAGTTTTCGAGATGCCATAATGCAAATATATCACGGTCATTTATCGGTACTGATGCAAAGATAACTCACAATGGAATAAGGTAACATTTCACAAACAGTTGACTGAATTTGTACCACCTGGGCTTATTAGTATTCCGTTCAATTTGCCTCCAGTTTTTTTTTTTTTTTGCAAGAAAGGTTTTTAAATAGAAGTTACACTTTATGGCTTTATAATTCTTCGCAAATGCCAAAATCAAAATCTCACTAAAAGCCATACACACAAAAAAATGTTTTTTTTTTTTCTTCAATCACGAAATTAATTGATCCAATTTAAATTTTAATTGAAATGTCTTCAATCACAGAAATGATAGTATCAATTAAAATTAAAATGAAAGTCAAATCAAATATTAATTGATACAATAAAAAATTAATTGATATTATTAATTTTTGTTAAAAAAAAACTATGTTGAATCAATTAATTTTTTAATTGAATATTTAAAACTCAATTGAGATTTTAATTGGAAAAATTTTCATGATTTTTTTTCTGTGTAATAACACATTGCCTGTAAAGGTCTGTTGTGACAGCAGTTTGTTTTTGATAAACGGCAACCCATACAAACGGAATTGATATTATTCGTGACTGTATTTATAATAAATTCAGTGCAGAATAGCAGCTACCCTCTTTTCGACAGTTTGGTGATCATATGGTACTTTTTTAATTGACTAATCGTTAAAAAAAACATAAGTTGCCTCTACGTTACGACAACATTTTTAGATCCATAACCAGGCCTTAATTCTTCCTTTACGTACATCAAAAATTTGAACTTCCGTTTAACCGGAAGTACTTATATTTTGTACCGTTTAGTTGAGATTTATAACAAACTGTCATGGAAGTTTTTTGGCTTCTTTGTTATTTTTATATAATAAAATCAAACCTCCTAGACATTTGGAGAAAACATTAACAGCCTGTTTCTGTATGTCGAACAAGCTCTATCGATCGACTGAAATGCATAGAAACAGCTGATTTTTGGTTATAAATTCAGCTGTTTGTTTCCATTTCAGTCGATCGATAGAGCTCGTTCGACATACAGAAACAGGCTATTAGTTAGATGTGTTAGCGATGTTACCTTATTTCATGTTTATATCTTTGACAACAACGACTGATCTGACACTCACTGTATTCCTTGTGTTAGGAAGATTTTATTGATTGTATTTGAACAAGTCTATATATTAAAAATTGTTACAATCGACACTAACACATATGTGTGTGTGTTTAAATTTGTTAACCAAATAATAAAAAAAAAAATCTCGTTTCTTTTGAAGATAAAATGCAATAAATTATGTGTTATTATTACAATACATTTTTTATTGAAATAGTATTTACTACCACGATATGAAGAGAAGAATTAACATTTTTACAAATAAAATGAAATAAATTTATCAAAGCCGAGACAACAACAATAAACTAATTGACAGCAATATAAACAATCACCACAATATTACCACAGCAACAACAACAACAACTAAACATTAATAAAAGAATTAGCATGAGGCGAAATTTGAATGGAATCTCTTTTCTTATTCATTCTATATTGAATATAATTTGATATTGCCAGAAACCGAATAGACGTCGTGTTAGAATGATCCATAAGGGATAGCCATGGATTTGAATAGTCTAAGTGAGCCTGAAACATAATCGGCCTGCCACTTTAACCTACGAGATAGCCGTGTAATAAATTCGATATGTAAACAGGGAACTATTTTAAATTATTTTATATTTTATTTTATTTTAACTATCGGAACAATTACAATTTTTTTATATTTAAAACTTCCGGCTTTACAACACTTAAGGAAAATAGGATTTAGAACCCACTTTGTAATGACAAATGTTAGTTTTTATAAATGTTTTCATTCTATAAAATTTTTGGCAGACATTTTGGAATTATAACCGCCGATGTTTCTTAAACTAATTTATCAAAGCTGCGCTTCGACCGCAACGCCGGGAATACCAAAACGCTGCGGTCATTGTGGGACATCTATACGGTTGACATTTGTTTTCTTTGCAAAAGAGAACTTTTCGCCTTTTTGTATTTCCTACTCTCTGTAAGTTCTTTGAACGATATTGCCGGTTATATCTTTTTCCAAGAAAATTGTTTGAAAATTTGTTGAATTCTTATGATTTTCAAATGTTGACAATTTAAGGCGCTTGTCTCAAAATTTTTACTAAAATTAATCTGGTAACCCTAACCGGATATTGTATTCGACGATGGTAACATCGTGAATGATCGCATATGAATGATGAAAAATGTACAAATACAAATTTAATAAATTTTTTTATTAATATGTAACATTCATTCAATTCGATAAAAACGAGATTATTATTCAAATATAACCAATGCTCTTTCTTTTACCATAGTTACCATAACTAATTGAAATCCAATACCAGCAATAACAACAACAAAACAATATCCGATCAATATATATATAAATGAAATAATAAAACAACAACAATACAACAAACAAACAAACCCCCTACAATAAAACCGCAGACTTCAAAATTTCACCAAAAACAAAACGAAAAAACAGATAACAAAATTTATGCAAATTAACGTTTTAGAAAAATTTAAATATTTAATTTTTTTGTTACTCGTCAAATTTGATGTATAATTTTGAAACGAAAAGTTTCCTGTTTTTTTAAAACTTTTCATTTGTGTTTCTTTCAAGAAGAAAACGGAAATCAATAAACAAAGCTGCCTTCAAATTTACAAAAAGTAAAAACAAATAAATATAAAAGAAACCAAAACAAAAAAGTAAATTTAATAAAACAAATATTTAATACCGAGAAATTTCTATTTCAGAAAAACAAATAACAAAGCACACAAAATATACACAAGAACCGGATCCAAGTATTTTGGCTAAAACGAACCCCCATTTTTTAAACAATTCCCCCCCCTAAAAATATTCATTTAATAATCATTTTATTATTTTTTTTATTAAGAACTTTGGCATAAATTTGTAAAAAAAGTATATATATATAAACTCTAAAATACATATTTGGCTTATATATTTCGCATATAAATCAAAAAAAAATAAAAATCAAGAAAAATACAAAACAATATTTAGAACCAAAATATATATACATATGAGAATATACATACATATATATATTTATTATATATTATATAAGTGTGTGTCTTTATTATCGCGTATACCTCAAAATGCAAAAATATTATCACTTAAATTTTTCGTTTTTGGTTCTATTCTACAACTTTTCGAAAGACCACATTAACAAAATTTATAAACCAAGCCATCTATCTCTTTCTACACAAAACAATTATTTTCTTCTTATATAAGTAAAACTTTACCAAAATTCCATTGCAAACATACAAGCAAGAAAAACCTCTATCAAAAAAATCTCAAATTAAATGTACCTTAAAAATATTTTGTGTGCTAGTTTAGTAAGTGTCAAAAAAGAATGAAACAAAAAAAATCAACAAAATTATATATTTAAATAATGAATATAAAAATTAGCTCTTAAACATCAACAAAATTAGAATCATTAAATAATCTGATAATCCAAAATAAAAATGTATCAAAATTAAATGTCTATCATGTGGAACACCCCCCCCCCCCCAGATTTAACCAAAATTATCAAAACAAAAGCACTCTCTAATCTCTATAAAAAATAAAAAAAAACACTCTTTTTGGCTTAAAACAAAAATTTCGATTATCATATAAGTATAAATAGATACTAAATTTAATGGAGTGTGCATAACTTAGTTCGATTTGGCATAAAAATATTTAAATTTGAAAAATAACTTAAGTCGACATAATTCATTATCTTTTATAATATATTACATATTTCTTATTAATATATTTTATTTAAGGAGCAGTTCACTGCAAAATTCAATTCAGATCAATGTAAATTTCGAAAACAACTATTCCAAATATATGTCTTCGATTCACAATACTAGATTATTGTGAATTACAAATACCAGCAAGGAAATCATTTGTGGTCGTTTGATTAGAATACCACTTCGTTTATACTTTTCTATGATAACAAAATTTTATTTCTATTATAATAATATAATGAATTATGTCATTCTTAGTTTGTGAAAAAAAATCCCATTTCAAAACAAAAAAGTTATTTATTAATACTTATAATTAAATGTCGTGGTCATTAAAATATTTGGTAGACAAACAAAAAATACCCCCACTTGAAAAAAAAAATTGACAAAATAAAAAAAAACATATATTATTACATTATAAACACAAAACAAAAAATCATATTTATTATGCTAATTTTATGATATTTTGAAAATATAAACAACATAAAAAAGTAAACAAAAAAAAAACATATTTATTATATACACATTAGACACTATCTGTGATTTTTAATCCAAAATTTTTTGATGACAATTTTCTAAATAAAATCTATTAATGACAAGCAAAAGCTAAACAAAAAATAAAACAACCTTTAACAACAAAAAAATACACAAAAACTGACTTAAATACAAGGACAACAAAAAAACCAAATTCATTGAGGAATTAATAAATAAAGAAAACCAACAACATAAAGAACTAGCTAATAATTTAAATATAAAAGGGAAATAATAATAACAACAAACAATGATGATCGGATTATAAACAAACATATTATATAACAACATCTACACATATATATTATGATAAACTATATACATAATTATATGAATCTTATGTGGAACATGAAGTACATAAAATTAATACAAACTTATGTGGATAATAAGTATATAAATACGATTAAAAAATGAGCGCGTATTATATACCCCAAAAATATTATTTACAAAATATAAAAGAAATCATTTTTTTTAGGTTTAATGATGATGTCAGCATAAAGAATTGTTTTTATAAGCGAACCCCATTTCTTGGAATATTTTTAATTATATTATTTTATCCTACGTGGGATCCTATGGGATTCAATTCAAAATGGTTTTCATTCAAATAAATATTGATTCTTGTTAACCTTCAAATGATTTAAGACCATTCACAAACATCACTTTGCCTATTGTGAATTGAGTTTCAATTAGGCATGGCATGTCTATCACTTGGATTATTTTGTAAAATTTCACTTATGAACAAAATGGGCTTCGAAATAAATACACTGCTTTAGAACATATCCATCTACAATGGCATCATCATCTAGACATTATTTATCTGTCAAAAGCTTTGAAATATGAAAATCAATTTAAGAGCATTTTGTAAATGTTTTGTATTATAAAATTAAATAGAAATGATTGATAAAAACTGAAAAAGGCCGAAATTGATAACTAGTCTAAATCGAGTAAAATATTGTCGAAACCTTATACACAAAACTAATAACGGTGTGAATAAATGAAAACAAAAACAAATAATAAACAATATATAAAAGTGCAATTATGTGGAATATTTTTTTTAATAAACAAATGGAAAATATTGAAAAAAGCAACAACATGAACATGAAAACAACATGGTGAAACATAGTAGATTGTTTTATGGTAAACAAAAATTGAATAACAAACAAATTATTAATTTAAATAAATAGTATTAATGAATTGGTTCACCATAAATCGGTGTAACTACAGCAAAATTTAATAAAATTATTAACACAAAATTAATGAAAGGGATATAAATAAATTGATCGTTAAGACCTTGTAGAAAAACACAAAAAAAAAGTATAAATTGCAACAAATAACAAAAAACAAAATAAAAATTTTGAATGTTTGCATTCATTCAATAATTTTACTTTTACAAATCTAATTAATAATTCTAGGAAAACCCATTATCCAAGAAGACATTTTTTAATTATTATAATTGGTTTAGAAAAATTGTCTAATTTGTAGAAGTGTTGTCATATTGAGAAATATTAGATATTTATTGAAATTGTAACTATGTAATTACAAAAGCAAATGTTTCTATATATAATTGATTTTTCCATAATTTCGTTATACACATATGTATAATTTGTTTTTCGCATTAATTTTATTTTAGTAATTTGTTATTATACAACAGTTTTTGGCCATAATTGTGCGAGAGTTTTTTTTACACATATATTCATATATATACAAAAGCATTTGTTTTAATTTCTTTCTGAAATAAGTGCAAATAATTTGTTAGTGTCTGCATTTATCTATAGCTATGGTTTGAATTAGGAGGAGAAATGATTTGGTCTAACATTTACAAACTATATATTGCATACTTGCATGCAAGGGCGATTCTACGTTATACATATGGCAAAATGAAGTGCATTTTATCCATATTTGAATTCAACATGATTTAACACGTTTGTCAGAGCAAGCGGATTGAATTAAAACATATATCTGTGGTCACAACCCTTAACAGCCTAACTCGAGTTAGGACACAATTGAGTATTAGCACCATCGTACGTTATTAGCACCAGCGTATCTAAATTTATTCGCTCTAAATTGTTCATGTTTGTATCTCTTCTAGGAAGGCAATTAATCCTAATCCAAAAAACACCTTCTCCTGATTTTCAGTGAAGATTCAAAACTTTAAACTCCTGTACTGAAAATATTGAAAAACAGACTTAGGCTGTTATGGGTTGTGACCACAGATATATTTGGTTTATTGGTATTTGTGGATTTCAATTTTGTAAGCAGTGCATAATAACAAAAGTTTTTTTTTTTAATAAAATTGTTTAACTTCCGTTAATACCAAAAATGTCTTACTATTTATAACTTCTTCGTTATTAGGGCTGTTTTCCTTTAGCACTGGATGTAGCATTTGTATGGGCTCTCTAGAACAGTCGCATTGGTGTTGCCAGATTGGATTTTGATAAAGTGACTCTTTTTAGATTCACAATAGCAATTTATTGTGACTATTTTATCGAATAACATGAAGTTCAAAGTTGTATAGTGTCATAAATAATCGCAGGAGTAAATATTTATTACTATTTGGGCATCTCATACATTAAAAATGCAAGAATTCACTTGTATTCTGTGATTGTATTTAAACAGCTGATGACAGTGTTGCTCTTTTTTGCTAAAAGAAAACAGCCCTATTATTGTTTTGCGCAATAATGCGAATTTAATAACGGTTATACTGTTATTAATAAATAAACACTTTTACAAAATATCTTTTTTGTCGTAATTTTCTTTATTTCGAAGAATTAAAAAAAGTGACCATAACATTCAGAAAAACTATTGTGTGTTGTTTGAGCGACCACCTTCCATCCATCATGTATATGCAAACGGCCCATTAGACAAAGAAAAAGCTCCTATAATTTAACCATAACCATATACGCCAATATGCAGATACAAGAAAATTACCAAAAATATATATATAATTTATTTTTGAATAGGAGGGACAATTAATGCAACAAAAAAATATAGATAATATTATTCGTAAGCCATTTCTAGTGGAAGCAAGCAAGGAAGAGAAAAGCGTCATTTGTAGTAAAAACACAGGAAAAATTTTCCGTATTCAGCAGTGTTTGCAAAAAGGGGAATAACGTATATTGTTTATAGTGGTCAATAAAAATGTTTACTGGGACATCAATCTTATACACACATATATATAGTGTATATGTGTGTATGAGAAATGTAGCATTTGTAAATTAGATTCCATGACCACTACAAAAAAAAAATCCCTCAGGTATGTGTTCTTTTAGTAACGGAGAGAAAAAAGATTGATTATTCATAAAAAAACATTAAATTTTTATTATCAGATATATATTTTTGCATTTTTTTAAAAACAAAAACAAACTGGACATTTGTCTTAATTATTTTGTGTACTATTGTGTTGTTTTATTTTTTTTATACAATTTAAGTTAGTAGCCATGCCCTAGGCATATATTAATACATAATACATACGCCTAATTTCTATAAATAATTTCTTTTGTAAATATAGTTACAAATTTGAATCGCGGTAAGGCAAATAAACAGCAAATGAGCAAACCAGAAAACGATTAAAAAATAACATAATAATATTGAATTTATAGTGCAATTGTTTATTGATTTATATTAATAGTGACGAAAAATGTAAAACGATCCTTAAAATCTTTTTTTTTATACACATATATATTTAATACGATTTTGTTTTTTTAAATTAAATAAACAAAAAAAAACTCCAAAGGAAAACAAATCAAAATCATTAAAACATTTTTTGTATTATATATATTTTTTTACAAAAAAATACCTTATAATCTTTAGGTGTATGCAATAATGGTAAAAAAGCAAATCTCCCACTCAAAAAAGAGTTATATACTACATAAAAACATGTATTTTTTAATTATGATTATTGTAAAACCATGAAACACGATATATATATTTTTTACTTAATTATTTAGAAGAATATAAGCTAAAAATTAGCATAAATCTTGCAAAGACCTCTTGAACCAAATGTATATTTTGTTTTATTAAAACTATTTCCAACAATAATTTATTTACAAAATTATGAAACAATTTTTTTAAGAGAAAACAAAAACAATTACTATTAACCCAAAATAACAAAAACGAGAAACACGATTTTTTCACATATTCTTTATTAGAAACTTTCTGTTTTACAATGCAAACATAAGTTTTGGCTTTTGAAAATTGTATATACGTACTTTTATAAATAAAAAAAGAAGTATGTATACTATACTGTT
The DNA here is from genome assembly GCF_050003625.1 of Haematobia irritans. Taxonomy (NCBI): domain Eukaryota; kingdom Metazoa; phylum Arthropoda; class Insecta; order Diptera; family Muscidae; genus Haematobia; species Haematobia irritans. The sequence continues at coordinate 145,646,315 of NC_134397.1, read as the reverse complement.
GGCATTTCAAAATTGATTTTAATATAAGAAACAACACCAAGAATATTGAATAAATTTATTACAAACATCATCAAAAATAATTAGATCAAGAACAGCATGAAACTTAAGGATTTTTTCGGATTAGAACAAGAAACCAACAAACACAATAGCTCAGAAGAAAAACTTACCAATAATACTACTATACAATTATAACAACAGCCACCATAGCCACATCTACAATAAAATATATTGACAACAACAACAACAATAGCCCAATGCACTTTTATACAGTCAATAGAGAATTTGAATACTGTTGCCTTATTATATAATCGATCCTTGACAAATTGCGGATTGAGTTGTTCCACAAAATAAATAAATGAAGTTATCATTGCTTTTTTAATATATTTTTTTTAATTTGAATTTTTATCAGCAACCAGCTCTTGTCATCTGTCTGTCATAGTTTCACTATGACCCTTTCGATAACAAAACTCTTTAACGGTTTGTTGAAGTTTCATTCAGAAATATGTAAAAGCCTTAGAAATTCTTTGCTATAATCCCATAAATTGATATAATTCAAAAATCACTCAAAAGAACAGATGAAAACTGAAATTCACAATGGTTACTTATATTATTTTGTTTTCTGCATAAAACCAGTTAATTAAATTCGTTTAATCTTTGTAGCCACAAATTGTAATTCTCATTAATTTTCAAAATATTCTTCGCATTAGATTTTTTTATATAAGCATTAGAATACGGCTGTATTCATAGCAATACAGCTCTGTGATCGAAAGGCCACCCTGTGGCAACACATAACCGTTATGATTGATTAAACATGATAAAGTGACTCTGTCACCCTGTGTATCACAACTCAACCGTTACGATTGATTAATCAAGAGAAGTGACAATATCAGTGTTTACATACTCTATTGGCTGAGAGTAACAAAACTAACAATAGACCTATACAGATACAACCAATACTATTACCAATTGCAAAACCTAAACAATTCTGTAATGAATATTCATATAACATCTCTCACAAGAGAGAGAGAGAGAGTATATATGAATTCGAAACAGATAATGACATAATAAACCAATTACAACAACCAAATAAGAACCATAAATGAAGAAGAAGCCCGAAGAAATGAAAGAAAACAATGCCTAACAGTCGATTGTTGATTTATTTTCGTTTATCACCGAATCGAAAACAAAATCAATGAATTCCGTTTACCAAATGAAAAGTAATCATAAAAAACAATCTATCCCCCCAACAACAATAACAATAGAGTTTCATTTAAACCCAGAAGAAAAAACAAACTGAGAACAAAGAATTAGCTTAAAACCCTCCCCCCATAACAAGAACAATAGCCATGGAAATTTAACCAAATACACTTTCTAACACACAAGCAACAACAATAGAAGATACATTAAAAAGACAAAAAAAACTCATTGCAACTATATAACAAAATGCCGCCGTCGCCATTTATCCTTTATAACAAAATAACCTATAATCCAACCAACCAATTACAACAATAGTACTAAAAAAACAGTAAATATATAACAAACCCCCGCTCCAACCTTACCCCGACAACTCCTCTGCAACAGATGATAATTAACAATAGTTTTTAATTGATTGAAGGAAAATACCCTTATACCAAGAAAAACCATTTACATTGAGAAGAAAAAAATACAATAGTATATCCAGCAGAAGCAGCAAACCATATTAATAAACAATTTTAATTAACAATAGTTGTCTTTTTAATATATCATTATAAACAGAAAAACAAAACTTCTTTAAAAAATATTTACAAGAATACAGAAAAACTAAAAACAATAGCCATACTGAAAGAAAACTAATGAAATTCAACAATTGCAACAACAACAAAAACAATAGAATATCAATAAAATATTTTTGTTTTACCGCTTTCAAAAAATACATCATAAAACTCGTAACGGAAATTGACTGTTTGAAATTCAAAAAAAGAAATCTCCAAGTAAAAAATCAAACAAAAACAAAACAATCTAAAGCATTAGATTGGAAAACCTTAAGTAATTAATTTATTCATATTCAAGGGTATATTACAAAATGACATACCCTTTGTACATATGTACATATCCTCTGCAAGAAGTAAACACGACAACACTTTATATTACGAAATAATTTGAAAATAAATTGAGGGAAAATATAACACTTTTAATTGTTTGTCTGTTTAATTGTTGTGTGAAATTATTCTTTAAAAAATTACAAAATGTTATTTGTTGTTTAGCAAATATATTCAAAAGAAAAATATTTGTCTTCACTGCTTTTATACTTCGTGTGTTGTTACTAATTCACAATAATCTTCTATTGTGATTCGAAGAACTATCAATTCAAAATGATACACGCAAAGCATATGTATGCTCATTTAACATTTGAAAGCTTTTGAGAACTTCTATTTTTATTAGGAGATCATCTCACTCACTATCTCCTCACGATGTTTTCTTTTAGTAATGCTAAAACAAAATGTAACGTATCAATAGAAAGCGAACCGCAGTGAAATCAACAATATTTGAAACTAATACGAATTACAACCACACTCAAACATTCTTTCAAATAAAGTTTTAAAGTTGTTTACATTTTGCATTAGCTGATGTCCTTGAGTCACTTTTTAGTATATGTCACCCTATATATAATTCTTTTTAGTGCTTCTGCTATGGCAGAGGATATGTATATAACATTTAACCTGGCCGAACTTGAATGCGTTTTATTTGTTAAATTAAAATTAGTTTTTGTTTTGTTGAATTTATTAAACTTTTTGGGATAGCAATTTAGAGGAATTTTTCGGATAAAGTTCCTTGTTTTCGATCCAGAGAAATACAAAACTCCAATAAATGTAGAAAACAGACAAAGACTATTCGGAAAATCTAAAACAATAAATTTTCGAACACAAAAAAAAATATTTCAAAGATATTCAATACTGTTTAGATTGTTGTGAATTATAATGATAAATATGAATTTCTACCGTATAAAATCCTATACTGATTGTTTTAAGATTAGTCTTAAAATATCGATGGATTAATTTACAACATATTCACTTTTCAATTCTATACAATTTATATAAGCAATAGTTAAGAAATAAACAAGATAACCAATTAATAAGAAAAAAATTTTCTTAAAAATAAATACAAAAAAAAAGAACAACCGTAATTCTTCTACTTTCTGAGAAACAAGAAAACACACAAATTCTCACACACACACACAAACACAGTATAAAATACAACAAAACATTACAATAGATCAGCATATAAATTATAAAATAGATTTTTAAATACATCTACAACAACAATAGATCTTAAGCTTCAAATGAATTCCGAAATAATCCTCTCTTTGTACTTCCCTCCCCAAATCCAATTTCCAAACATAAAACAAAACAAAAAAACAACAACAACAAGCCCCATTCGCATATAATTACAATAGATTTTAATTGAAAATAAAAACCCAAACTAAAAACAACAGCCGTATATAAATAGATCAGAATTACAATAGTAAAAACATCAACCACAACAATAAAACAGCATTACCACAACCATAAAATATATTAACAATAGAAAAAAAAACAACAACAACAACTTAAGATTCAATTAAATTTATAAATGAAATAATTTATAATCGAAATGTTTCTCGTTTTTAAATGTGAAAGAAGTATAAGATAAATATTAAAATCAAATAAAATAATACATGTATAATTTATATTTTCATTTTGTGTTTGTGACTTAATAAACAATATTTATATCAAAAATAAATATATACGACAGTTTTTTTATGTATTTATTTTTTTAGTTGGCTTCAATTGAAATCATTATTACACAAAAATACAAAATTGAAATCATTATTACACAAAAATACAAAAAAATATAAAAAAATCCAACATGTATATTAAAAAAACTAAACTATGTTTCACTTTTACCACACATTCTTACCGTACATATGTAATATGACAACAATAGAATTTAAGTTTGAAAATAAAACAGAAAATAGCGTACAACCCAAAAAATACACACATACATACAATACAAAATTATATACAAAATATAATTTCCCGCCCCGCCTACTTTAAAGTTTCATAAGTGTTATAATTTCTTTTTGCAAAATTCTATTTTTTTTCCAGTTTTGAGTTTAAGGAAGAAAAATGTCAAAAAAAAAAACAAAAAATTTGAAATTGTTTAAAACTTTTTTTAACAAAGTAGAAACAAATCAAATAAGTATAAACTGTGTTATATAATTTCTTTCATGTTTGTTTTTATGCATATATACTTATTATTAATTAAACTTTTTTATACATGTTTATGTTTATTATTCTCCCTATATCCCTGGATTATGCCTTACTTTTAACCATTTATTCTAAATAAAGTTGTTAACATTTGTTTTATTAGCCTATTGTCCACTTGTTCCTTCTCCATTCCCCCATTTGTTCTATTATATGCAAATGTACTAATACAAAAAAAAAGAATTTCTCAAAAGAAAAACAGAAAAATTAGAAATAATTTAAAAGTTTAATTGTAAACCATAAAGAAATGTTTAAGTTTACCTTATAAATTTAAATTTAATGTTCAGTTCACTTGTAAGACATCCACTTTTCTTTTGAACCTCTACCTAATAATTTACAATTCATATATATATTAAAAGAAAAAATAAAAAATACGTATAAAAAAACATAGAAATCATTTTGTATTTAAGTTATAATTTACAAAAACAAAAAGATTATAGATAATTACGGAAAAATAAAAAAACCTGGATAATTGTTTATTATTTTCTATAACCATTATTATTACGATGACTATTATGATTTTTTCTTTTGTAGTTGTATGCTTTTTCGTTATTTTGATTATATTTTTATCATAAACTTCTTAATAATTTACAAAAAAAAATACAAAAAAAACAACAATAAATATAAAAATATATGCATATTTTTTATTAATAAATATATTAGTATTCAAAAAATTGAAACAAAAACTGTTTTCATTTCATAAGTTGTGTTTTTTTATTTCACTATACTATAAAATAGTTATCAACCGAAAAACTGTTTTCTTATTGTGAAGGTTCAACGTATGTCTCTCATGGCATATTGCGTGTTCAAAATTTTTGAAAAATCATCCTAACGATGACGAAATCACTCATACTCATGAGTTTAATAATGCTCGCACACAAACATTTTTTTTCTGATTTAATCACAAAATTAATTGATCCAATTAATTTTTTAATTGTAATGTCTTCAATTACAGAAATTATAGTATCAATTAAAAAATTAATTGATCCAATTAAAAAATTAATTGATACAATTAATTATGTGATTGACTTTTGTTTCAATTACATAAATTTGTTGAATCAATTAAATTTTTAATTGAATATTTTTCAAGACTCAATTAAGACTTTAATTGGAAACATTTTCATGAAATTTTTTTATGCGATCACACTCACGAGGTAAAAGTATGTTTCCATTTTACTTTAAATTTTTTACATGTTAGGGTTAACGTTCATGTCAATATCTGTTTTGGCAAGTGCGATTAGAAGATGGTAGAGTCCAATCATCAACCCAAAAAGAAAAAAATCCAAAAACATACTTCCTTCCGGAACGAAAGTTTAGACAAGCGAAATTCCCCTTTGTTACAAAGTATTTTCTTTACGAGCAAATAAACCCAACTTTGTGATAAATTATTTAGCGATTATCTCTAATCTATTGTATTTAATTTTTATAAATATTTTTCGTGTACATTTCGTTCGATTCAAATTTCGATTTCTAATTAAAAAAAATTAAGATTTTGAGTATAGTGCAAATGTAGCATAACTTTGAATACACAATTACTATACTTGCACCACTGTGGCATCACAATGGACTGAATAGTCTAAGTGAGCCTGAAATTAGAGATGTGCACGTGATACGAAATTGTCGTGACTCACGCGTGAGTGATTAACCAACCAAATGTCGTGCGTATGCGTGAGTCACGACAATTTCCTGTCACGTGCACACCTCTAATTTCAGGCTCACTTAGACTGTTCAGTCCATTGTGATGCCACAGTGGTGTAAGTGTACACCGAAAGAATTCTCTTCGTTAATTTTACGAAGAATTCTTCATTAACTATTCTCCCTGAATTCTTCATTAAAATAACGAAATTTTCATTCATTTTCGTAAATTTTACGAAGAACATTTTACGAATATACGAAACTTCTACGAAACATTCTACATTAACTTTTCTTCGTAAAAAGTTCGTACTTTTAACGAAACTTTCTTCACATTTCATGAATTTTGTGAAGAAGTTTTTACGAATATTTTACGAAACATTCTGCGTTAAAATTTCTTCATAAAAAGTTCGAAACATTTTCTTTGGAATAACGAAGAAGTTTCATTGAAGTTGTAAAATTTCCGTTCGCGGCATTAAATTGTCTTTTATAATGTGCTTGAGTGCATTCCTTTATTCTATTTTTTTATGCAAGTCTATGCTACTTCTCATTTGGGTGATAGCGCGATAGTGAAGCAATAAAACTAAAAATTATTCAAAAACTTAAGATGTAAAGTAGTGATGTCATTTTTCACACTTGCAACCACAACCAAATGCACTTTCGACTATAAATTTTTTTCTAAAAGTTCGAACATTTTTCAGAAAAAAGTACGAAAGTTTTTCATAAAAAGTACGAAAATTTTTCATAAAAACTACGAACATTTTTCATAAAAAGTACGAAACATTTTCATAAAAAGAACGAAATTGTTTCATAAAAAGTACGAAGATTTTTCATAAAAAGTACGAAGATTCTTCATAAAAAGTACGAATTTTTTTCTTACAAACTACGAAAATTTTGGAAGAATTTTTCTTCGTAAAAAGTACGAAATATTTCGTACTTTTAATGAAAAGTTTCTTTGGTTTCTTTGGGTACGTGAGCAACGAATTTCGGAAAAACACGCTCACGAAAATAATCCCGCTTACGAACATACAATGCTTATGAGTTGAATTCATTTATAATTTTAGTGACATCCTAGGTAGTATGAGTTTTATAACGCACTCGAATTTAACCATACTCATGTTTTCAGTCAGGTTCTATAGGTAAATCACTCATAAAATTGTTCGTGAGTCACAACATTTAAAAGATTTTCGTGCGTGAGTACAAATTTTCTTTTCGTGAGCGTGAGTCCTACCAAAAAATATCGTGCGTGAATAATATTTCTCCGTCGTGAGTGTGTGTGAGCAAAGTATTACTCACGTGCACATCTCAACCTAAAATATATACCTACTACACTTGCAAATTTATTTTTTTTTGCACCGAAATCGCTAGACTAGATGAGCTCTACATGAATATTGGTTGCGACAAACATGCTACATGTTCACCGTCCAAAAAAAAATTCTAGAAGGTGATCATTTTCTTTATATACTTTAATTCCATATCCCATATTTAATTCCACTTCAATTCCATTTGCTCTATTCACGACCAATCTACGAACGTGAATATTTGGTGTCCTGGAGTCAACAAAAATTAACTAGTGTGAAGATTGGAATAAGTGGAATCCTCTGTTTTTATTTATTTTTTGATTAAATATATTTTTTTCCTTTCCAAAAACCTTTAAATTCTTTGAGTACTACCTAATTCAACTTTTACCATTTTTATTTTAATTTCACGAAATATCTGGTAAATATGGATATTAAAAAACCATGGCGGTAGAATTGATTCACATTCTCTAGGTAGTGAATATGTGCATAGTATTATTATTATTATTAATTTTTTTTTTTTTTAATTATAATTTTTTATTTTTTTTAATTTTTTGCCATTTTTGCGTTCTATTTTCCCTATGGAGCGGTTTTCGATTTGGTTGTCGATGGATATATAACGACAGCTTTTACAATAAGAAATAAACAAATATAGAATCATTTATGCCCACATTGCATACTATTTTAAACAGTGAACATTAACGAAATTTTCTCTATTCATTGCTCCTTTCTTTTTTCTTCTTTCATTTTTTGTCATTATTAAAAAAAACTATAATTTCAAAAGCACTCACACATCAAAAACCTCCAACACCCATATTATTCTAAAAAAAAAAACAAAACCAATAGATCGAAAAAACAAACCTCCATTCAAGAAATATACCAATTGCAAAACAGATATTAACCACACAAATAGCAACAATATGAATACAGATGCAGATTAAAACCGAAAAAAAATAAAATACAATATAATTAACTAATATGAAAAATACATATGTATATGCAAAAAAAAAACAACAAACTGAAAACTAAATATTTATTCAATATATAAAAAACAAACAATAGACCAAAGTAAATATTGACTGTGTTAGTTAGTTCCCAAACCACCAACCAATGGGAACAGCATACAATGACGTATTAAACATTCCGTTACATTGAGTGATCGTATACCGGTAGGTAATGATAGAAGAGGACAATCAGAATGAATACAAAAGAGTAGTAGAGTAGAGAGAGAGCAGAGAAGCATCTACCACAAGAAGAATGCTTATTGTGAATTAACAACGACGACGACAGTTCAATGAATGCTAGGTTATCATTCTCTAGAAAAAGAGGAATGACGTTGATATGCCTTGAAAGAAATATATCAACTAACACTGTCATTATTTGCTCCATATTCACATAAAAATTGGCTCCAAAGCAATAACAAGAACAACAACAAAAATAAATAAGGATATACCAACAAAATACAATAGTCAATGAACAAAAAATATCAATAGAAAGGAAACCGAACAATTCCGATTTGATCCGATTATGTTTTTATAAACCTAAACTTTATTCTTATTTACATTAGTTTTTGTTTGTTATTACTTATGTTAAAATACCTTTTTTATAAAAAACGCTATATAAATAGATTTGTTTTTCGGACATAATAACAAGAACAACACAATTTTCAGTTTTGACATACATAGCCCACTTAATGCTTTTGAAAAGAATAAACCGTTATTTTTAAAAACTTTTAAACTATTGAAAACTACACAAAGAGATACAAAGAGAGAGAGAGAGTGACAGGCAGATCAAGAAACTCTCTCAGAGCTTACATATATAAGCGAGGGTATCTTTATTAACCATAACAAAACAAACTAAATGACTGTAAAATTTTGAACAATAAAACTTAGTTTAGACGTATGACATCAACAAAAGTAAGATTTATTTTTTTGAAAGGAAACAAAAAGAAAATAAGCAACATATAATTAAACAAACACAAAAGCCGTAATAAAGCAAACTTATCATTCAGGGACCAAAAATAAGAAATATTTAAGAACAGCCGAAAATTAAATAAACATTTTCTGAAATAGACAAACATGATTAAAATCAAAAAAACACAAATAAAAACAAAAGTCATCAAAAGCAGGACTTCAAAAGTGAAACTCTAAAAAAACCCCCCTAAAAGCAAATAAAACACAAAGCTGAAAATCTCAATACAATTCATATCCAAGCGAATTAACAAAAACTAAATTCAATCAAGGCCTAAAACAGAAATTCTAACAAAAACACTTTTTGTATATACTTTTTTGGATTGAAATCAACTATTTAAGGACAATTAAATATACATAACTTTTGGACATAAATAACAAAATTATTATAAATGTTGTAAAATAATATATAAATTAAATCTTAACATTTCTGGCGTATACGATTTCAAAAAAAATGTAAAATTTATTTATATAGGAAATTATTAATATCAATGGAGACTATTCTCATAAATTTAGGCACTTATCAAAATTTAACGTATTATTTGTCTACAAAACTAGAAAAAGCAACTGTAGCTTAATACAAAATTAGAAAAAAAGAAAACAATAAATAATATGTATTAATTTTTCTTGAAAAAAGAGGAAAGCAAAATACAAATCATGGCATTTTAAGTGGGTTTCCCAAAAAAATAAAATAAGAAATAAAAAAAAAAATTGGATATCAAAATTTGCCGTTATTTATAAAATAGATGTTTAATCGGAAGATAAACATTTATTTATATAATTCTTTTGGGAAAAAGGCATCAAAATTAAAGCTTCATAATTTGAATAACTAAACCAATGCTATTTCAATATTATATGACATAAAACACACACATACAAATATTATTATACAAATAAAATTCACATACAAACACTAAGAAATTTTGTAAAAAAAAAATATCATTCATTGTGTACTGTACTTAATGTGTGCTATTTACATATTAAAAATAAATTATTTTACATATATTTGGGTAATAAAAAAAATAATATACATTAAAATTATTATTTAATAATCAATTGTATTTTTTTTTTCAAATTTCCTTCCTTTTTTCTTTATAATTTTTATACATATACCTTATGTCTAATATTTTTAATTATGAGCAATTTTTGAAAATAAAATGATTTCGCTTTAATGAATGAATCGGGATAATTGATTAAGAGTTAAAGAAAACAAAAATTGTGTATAAACTGAAATCATGAAAATAAATAATATCATGTGTTTGAAAGTCACAAACCGAAAGATTCCCCCCATAACAAGAAAACTCGTTGAAGAAATTGCTAATTGAAGAGCTAATGAAAAGTTTTTAAAGCCGGAATAATCATAAAATGTTGTAAAATAACTGACAAAAATAGTAAAACAAAAATAAAAGAACAGAAAATAAACCAAACCGAACAAATGTACTTTACCTATTGTATATTAAACAGAAAAAAAAAACAAAACACAAAACCGACAAACAAAAAATGATGTGAACATGGAGCATACTCTTTCAGTATTTTTTATGAATACTGCTATTATATGAAAAATAAAATAAAAGAAAAAAAACATAAAATAACTGAATGCAATTTTACTATAAGGAATTGGAGGTAAGTTGATACTACACAGAAAAAATATCACCAACTATTTTCAAATTAAAAAGTTGATTGAAGTTGAGAATGTAATCATTTAAAAAACTATCTGCTGTAATTATTTTTTTACTCAAATTAAAAACTATGGTCAGTTAAGAAAATTATTGAATATTTTTAATTAAAATGTTAATTATCCCGAATAACATTTTAATTAAATAAAAAAGATATTTCCAATTAAAAATATTATTGAAAATTTTTGTTTCTCCATGACTCCATTGATTCATTAAATTTTGAGTCAAATCCAAAGAAACATCCAACTACTTGGGGGACTTGGGGAGTTTGTGGAGACTATCCATAAATTTGGAAATTTTTGGGAATATGATCGAATTCGGTTTACATGAAATTCTTTTTATACCCTCCACCCAGAGATGGAAAATGCAGTACTATAGCAAATTTTTCAATACTTTTTCATCCTGGTCAGTACCGTAGAATCCCCGCGAATGATTTAGTATCTTTTGTGTAGAAATTTTTGAGCCGATATCAGATTTATGGTACAATATTTTAACAAAATGTTTTAATATTTTGAGAAAGTCTTTAAAAAAAACTTATTTGCTAATAGTATTTTACAAATTTGGCAAAACAGACAAGTTCATGCGGGAAGAATATCTTGATTTTGTAAAAGCCATAGTCAAAAACAAGATTTTATTGAATTTCAATAATTTTTTAGTTAAAAAATGCATGTGTTTCTATATTACGCTTCCACATGAAGTTAGATAAGAAGTTATCGATCTCGTACTAAAAGAATGCGAACCATTGTAGTCACGGTCGGAACTACAGACAAAAACAAGTAAGGAAGTCTAAAGTCGGGCGGGGCCGACTATATTATACCCTGCACCACTTTGTAGATCTAAATTTTCGATACCATATCACATCCGTCAAATGTGTTGGGTGCTATATATAAAGGTTTATCCCAAATACATACATTTAAATATCACTCCATTTGGACAGAATTTTATAGACTTTTACAAAATCTATAGACTCGAAATTTAAGTTGGCTAATGCACTAGTGTGGAACACAATTTTAGTAAAAAAATATGGGAAACATTTAAATCTGAAGCAATTTTAAGGAAACTTCGCAAAAGTTTATTTATTATTTATCGCTCGATATATATGTATTAGAAGTTTAGGAAAATTAGTCATTTTTACAACTTTTCGACTAAGCAGTGGCGATTTAACAAGGAAAATGTTGGTATTTTAACCATTTTTGTCAAAATAAGAAAAACATATATATAGGAGCTATATCTAAATCTGAACCGATTTCAATAAAATTTGGCACACATGACTATATTTCTAATTGTACTCTTAGTGCAAAATTTCAACCAAATTGGGCCAAAACTCTGGTTTCTGGGGCCATATAAGTCCATATCGGGCGAAAAATATATATGGAAGCTATATCTAAATCTGAACCGATTTCAATCAAATTTGGCACGTATGACTATACTACCAATTGTACTCCTTGTGCAAAATTTCAAGCTAATCGGGATAAAACTCTGGCTTCTGGGTCCATATAAGTGCATATCGGGCGAAAGATATATATGGGAGCTATATCTAAATCTGAATCGATTTCTACCAAATTAGGCACGCAAAGCTATAATGCTAAATCTACTCCCTGTGCAAAATTTCAACCAAATTGGGCCAAAACTATGGCTTTTAGGACCATATTAGTCCATATCGGGCGAAAGATATATATGGGAGCTATATCTAAATCTGAACCGATTTCAATCAAATTTTGCACACTTGACTAGAGGTCTGCATCGAATAACTTTTCACTACATGTATGCAATTCGCTGTCGAATATAGTACATACACTGTCTTTCTCTCAGAGCGCAAGTAGTGAAGTGAAGAGAACACTTGCTTGTCAAATACCACCAAGTACTTATCCGAAAGAATATGTGTTCCGAAAAAAAGGAACAATAAAAATGTAAGTACTTGAGAAAAAGTACAACATGGATTCTCTTCACTTCACGTGGTACCACAAGTATTTCTCAGTTATATGCGAAGCAAAACTTTCCATTATTATTAATCAATGATATGTATGTATATCACAATTTCATATATTTATATATGTCACACACTTACCTTAACGTTTGCCGTTCTTTATATCAAACCAAAACATATATTATGGAGAGTAACTGTTTTTTTGTATTTCTGAAACTGCACGTGGTACATGGAGTACTCTATGAAGTTTGGTTTTCGCAACATACTCGACGTGATCACTCTGAGTACATTTCAATAAGAGAGACAGAGGAATATGTGTTTGTTGGTAGTGAAGACATCAGAGTAGCAACAAGAAGTTACTCGTGGCTTTTGGTGTTCATCAAAATGTGTACCAATAGTTTTGCGACTCTCTCAAATAGATGTACTCATGTAGCAAGTACACGTGTACTCTGCATTTACAAATGGAATTGTGCAGACCTCTACACTTGACTATATTACTAATTGTACTCCTAGTGCAAAATTTCAACCAAATTCGGCCAAAAATCTTGCTTCTGGGGCCATATAAGTCCATATCGGGCGAAAGATATATATATGTGCTATATCTAAATCTGAACCGATTTCTTCCAAAATCAATAGGTTTTTATTCTGACCCAAATTAGGAACATGTGCCAAATTTGAAGGACTTAAATTGCGACCTAGACTTTGATCACAAAAATGTGTTCACAGACAGACGGACGGGCGGACAGACGGACATGGTTATATCGACTCAGGGACCCACCCTGAGCATTATTGCCAAAGACATCATGTGTCTATCTCGTCTCCTTCTGGGTGTTACAAACATATGCACTAACTTATAATACCCTGTTCCACAGTGTGGCGCAGGGTATAATAATCTACCAACATTTGGAAAATCTTACCAAAAACTACCAAAAAAATATTTTCCAAAAATTTATTTCTTCAGAAAGATTTGTTAAAATTTTACTTCTATAGAAAATTTTTTCAACATTTTGATAGAAAATTTCTACAGAATATTTTATCAAAATTTTATTTCTATACAAAATTTTGTCTAAATTTTATTTCGGTAGAAAATTTTGTCAAAATTTTATTTCTATAGAAAATTTTTGCAAAATTTTATTCTATAGAAAATTTTTGCAAAATTTTATTTCTATAGAAAATTTTTGCAAAATTTTATTTCTATAGAAAATTTTGTCAAAATTTTATTTTTATAGAAAATTTTTGCAAAAATTTATTTTTTATATAAAATATTTGCAAAATTTTATTTCTACAAAAAATATGTGAAAGTTGTATTCTTATAGAAAATTTTTGCAATATAGAAAATAGAAAATTTTACCAATTTTATAAATTATTGATGGTATTGCAAATGGGTCACTTTTAGGTATAGCCCCACTTTTAGGTATAGAGCCTTTTCGAGGAGAAAATTTTATACGATGAACGAATTTTGGTAAGTGCTGTAACTATAAGGCCTCTAACACTCATGCAAAATGGGTCCATATCGGCCCATAATTATATATAGCCCCCATATAAACCGATCCCCAAATTTTGTTTGCTGATCCTCTTGTAGACGGTGTTAGTCAATAGATTACAACAACCCTAGAAAAATTTGTCCATATCGGTCCATAATTATATATAGCCCTCAAATAAACCGATCTCCAGATTTGAACTTCGAAGGTACACGCAGAGAAGAAACATGATTGTCACAATCATATTCGAAGAGCAAAATAATATGATAGGAGCTATTTTTGCGGCGACCATGTAACATTTTAACCTGCAACCATGTTGGCTCAGTGAATATGGTTCTAAGAAAAATATAATTGTCCTCATCTAAAATGTTATTATATTGATAAAAAGAATTTTGTTTGAATGAAAAGACAATGGTCACGATTTAAAATGTTATGGTATTCATTAAAAATGTTTTCCTCCTAGTTAAAAGAACATGGTCAAAACCTAAAATGTTTTGATCTTTATGAAAAACACGTTTTTCATAGTCGAAAAAAGGACGCCACTTGAGAAAAGAAAACACAAAATTAAATTTATTTGTTTGTTTTTATTTATTTATAAACGAATTCAATGTTTATTTGTATTTATAATGCCGTTCAAGCAAACATCATATATTTTTATACACTCTTTTTTATTTCAATTTCAACAATCAGTTATTATTCCATATTTACATCGTGCCCATCAAATGTACAAACGCAGACATCATGTAACTGCAAATAAAAATAAATGATATAGGAAAATGCAGAACAAAAAACAGGTACATTTTTTCAATTACACTTTCTTTTTTTTCTTCACATAAAACCACGTGCCACTTCTGAATAAATAAATTAACACAAAACACAGTAAATCCGTCCATTCCAAGAAACAATCAACACACGACTGACGCGCAAAATGAAAATCGTGTGTACCTGCTCAATGTTTTTATAAAATTCTTTTCGCTGCAAGAAAGTTAAAAAATTAAATGGTCACGAAAAAAATGTAAATGGTCTTTATGGCCATGTAATGGTTCTAGACGTGTCTATACTTAACTTATAAAAATACTTTTTTCCCTGTAAAAAAGTAAAAAAATTTAATGGTCAGGTACATGATTTTCCCGACCATTTAATGGTCTCAAATTCTATCATTTAAATGATAGAACATGTTTGCGGTATTTGAGAACCATTCAAATGCTTATTGCCACCATACATTTTTCTCCGCTCGTAAACTATTTTTACAAAGACAAAATAATGGTTTTCGCGACAATTACATGCTCTAGATAAGCATTAAATGGATGCGGCAACCATGTCCAAACATGGTTTTTCTGTGCGTGTACCTAAAGATTCGGTTGAAATTTGGGCAAATAGATAGCTCCACACGGACAAAAAAGACTGTTTTTCATATGCTTGGGTGTAAAAATTATATGTGTGGAACTCAAATTTTTTAACACAATATTTTTAAGTGCAAGCAAATAATGTTCATAAACTAGCATAACATATTTAGGACATCCCGTGTAAAAATTGGTGGATCTAGCCAGATATTATTAGATCTCCTGCCATATCTGATTAGATATGGTATTATATGTAGGCGGATCTGGACAGATCCGAAAAATGGTAATATCTGATCAGATCTAATTCTAAAGGAATTAGATCTGACCAGATCTCAAATTTGGCCCACATCTAACTATATCTAATTTGATATAATTAGATGTTAATACATCTAATTATACATAATTTTATCTACAAATTTCCAAAATTAGTGAAATTACAGTAACTAATAAAAAAAGATTTATTTTATGGTTTTATAATGGAGATTAACTGTTTTTTGTATAAGTTGGATCAAACATATGTACATTATATATGTCTAGGTATAAAAGTCTAAGAATTAAAAAAAACAACAACAACAAAAACAGAATATATATACTAGAGGTCTGCATCGAATAACTTTTCAGTACATGTATGCAATTCGCTGTCGAATATAGTACATACACTGTCTTTCTCTCAGAGCCCAAGTAGTGAAGTGAAGAGAACACTTGCTCGTCAAATACCACCAAGTACTTATCCGAAACAATATGTGTTCCGAAAAAAAGGAACAATAAAAATGTAAGTACTTGAGAAAAAGTACAACATGGATTCTCTTCACTTCACGTGGTACCACAAGTATTTCTCAGTTATGTGCGAAGCAAAACTTTCCATTATTATTAATCATAGATATGTGTGTATATCACATATTTCATATATTTATATATTCTTTATAACAAACCAAAACATATATTATGGAGATTAACTGTTTTTTGTATTTCTGAAACTGCACTTGGTACATGGAGTACTCTAAGAAGTTTTGTTCTCGCAACATACTCGACGTGATCACTCTGAGTACACTTCAATAAGAGAGAAAGAGGAATATGTGTTTGTTGGTAGTGAAGACATCAGAGTAGCAACAAGAAGTTACTCGTGACTTTTGGTGTTCATCAAAATGTGTACCAATAGTTTTGCGACTCTCTCAAATAGATGTACTCATGTAGCAAGTACACGTGTACTCTGCATTTACAAATGGAATTGTGCAGACCTCTAATATATACATAGCCACCAAGGGCTCTGGCATTTAAATTTTCCAATGCATTAGTACATTGCTCTCTGCAAACAGTTCTTTAAGTGAGTCTCGCAATTCCTTCATTTGGCCGCTCGGAATGAAAACTCTGAAAAATATAAAATATACAGAAGAATTATCAGTTTCTTTAAAGATATATTTGTAAATAATACATATACTTACTAAAATTTGCATCTCGTACCCAATAATTTAAACCAACGCTATATTGAATGGTTTGTGAGAAGCCCCAAATACCATACTATGAACATACAAGTCATCTCCAAATTTTTATTCCTTTTGATATTGGATAATACTTCCTTCTATCGCAACTTCGGATATAGCCTGGTCACAAATCTTTACGTTGCTTCACTGTCTCCTTTTAATCTTTTCCTGGACTACCACAACTTCATCCTCCTAAAAAAGAGAAAATATTCATTATATAAAAATAGCAACAAAACAATAAACTTACCTTATCACAGGTTCTCTTACTCTTTTTATCTTCCTCAAAAAATGAGAAGACATTAGATTTTTATATGAAATAAAAATATCAAACTCGCATTATCAAATATTTGATATATTTTTTTTTTTTCAAATTTAATAACAACAGGCGTTGCTAATGGTGATAGTTATGGGGTGACATTTTTGAAAACAAAAAGGCAGTTGTGTCTGAAAGTTAAGCATTTTATGAAGACACTTCAACATGATATTTAAAAGGGTTTCTTGAAACTGTCACAACATATAAAGATTGTTTGGTTATGTTCACCACTTGTTTTGATGTACGACCAAACATACGTGCTTGTAACCAAGTATATCACGTTAATATTCTCGTAACAAACACATTATTTTTAAACACAAACATATACAAATATTTTTTTATCCGTGTTACAGAACTGGTTCATGATTTAATGCGATATATATAATTAGATATGGAGCTATATATAGTATATATAATTAGATATGATGTCATATATGAAGATATACAATTAGATCTTACCAGATATGACTGATATAAATAGATATAACAACATATATAATGAGATCTTGAATCGGATCTAATCATTTATAACACTATACATAACATATCTCCGTAGATCTATTTATATCTACAACCATATCTGAGCAGATATAATTATATATACTTTGATATTATTAGACATGATTAGATCTCTCAATTTTTACACGAGATATACAGTACGAGTATGTCAAAAAAGTGCTTTGACAATAGGATAAAAATTAAGTTTTGTTCCATAATTAAATATAATGAAATTTTAAAAAATATTTTATTATGTATTTTGCAAAGTATACACAGGTACACATCATTGCTGAAAAAAAATAAACAATTTTTACTTCAATTAATTCTGGAATTTGAAATATTTGGCAATGTCAAAAGACTTTCTTGACATACTGTATGTTAATATGTTAGAACATATTATGTTTGGGACATAAAATGTTTGTAAATATAATATGCCTAGATGCAAACATATATTAATTTGGAAATAGCCTATAAACATATATGTGTTTAGAAAGAGAGACTTAGAGAGTATGCTGTAAGTAAAATAATGGAAGTAACCAATTGGTGACTTAAAAATATATCCACGCAAAGAAAATTTTATTAAAATTGTTTACTACCAGTGTATGCCCTAAGGTGAAACATAATATGCTTGAAAAATACAAACAATATTTTGTTTGGACCCATCCTGAAAATATATATGCTTGAAGCAAAATGTGTTTGGGGTATACGAGTATGTTACAGAAGCGATTTTTTTTTTTTTGAGGGTGCATAGACAACATCTTCATTTTAAAGAGGGCGCATCAATGGCTACTTAAAGGAAGGTAAAAACACTGGATCCAAATAATTTTTTTTTTAGTGTATAGAAAAAACATTTTTACCATAATAGAAAATTACACTTTAAAATTTACACAATTCAGTATTTGAACAATTTCGCTACCACAATTCTTATCCTGAAACGTTCATCTTCTAAAATTTATATCATTTCTTTGGTTGGGCCAATTCTATTGTTCTAGGTTTTGGTTTTGCTTTAAGTGCTGCCGGAGAAATTGCAAAAGGATTTTCACGTATATGAGCATTTTCATATTCCTTTGGTTCGGCCAACTCTTTCGTTCGTTTCGATGCCTTTGCTTTAAGAGCATTGGGTGAAATTCCAAAAGGATTTTCACGTAGATCAGTTGGTCTTACCTCATTTAATCTTCTCGCATTCGGTTGCGAGAGGTCAAGTGTGCGTTTAGAAGCTATCCAAAAAAAAAAAAAAAAAAAACAAATATCATATTCAGATTAATTGTTGGCAAACGATGGCAAATATGCACAAACCTTTATATTTTAAAACAGTCTGCGGTATTCTTACGGGCAATTCCTGATACAACATTGACGTATCACGTATCACTGGTTTAGCTAAATTCATGAGACGATCTGAAGCTTTATAGCTTTTCATTTCATACGACAATGTCCAATCAGGTTTTTCCAACACTTCGCGTTTAAGTGGCTTCGACAGATATTTGTAACGTCTCATATTCTTAAGAGGCATTCGTTTATTAGGCTAAAATACAAAAGTATAGAAACTAATGAAATAGGGATTAAGAAATTATTGTTTAACAAGTATGTACGGCCGAAAGTAACATTGTCTTCTAAATTATAACTTGGTCCATATGGAGTCTGTAGTAGTTAAAAAAAGGCAGATTAAATACCTATATAAGCTTTTTCAGTTCTTTATCGGCTTATATATAGGATTCTATAAATAATTATGAAACGATATGAGACAATTTTCGATTGGTATTTAGGGGGCTAAACGGGATCGGATAAAATTTATCCCTCCATGAGGCTTCAGAAGTCTAACCCTGGGGGATCGGCTATGGATGCTATATATGTATAATAATGTACAGCTACGGACCAAGCTTTTAACATTTGTTAAAGAGCATATCCTGACAACACCTACCAAATTTCAACCGGGCCGAATGAAATTTACTCCTTCAAGAGACTTCGGAGGTCAAATCTGAGGATCGGTTTAAATAGCGGCTATATAATTATGGATAGATATATATAAATCAACTTTGGCATGGTTGTGACAACAACAATGCATATACCGGTTGGGATGAAATTTAGTCCTCCAAGAGACTCCGGAGATCAAATCTGAGGGTCGTTTCATATGTGTGCTACACCTAAAAATGGTCCGTTATGGCCCATTTAAATGCATCATGTAAAATTTCGTAGGGTCTACAAAATCAATCAGCTGTATTAAAACTCCACTTAGTCTTAGACTCTAGCTCTGAGTGCTTCAAATCTTCTCTAGTGGTGTCACTGCAATGTGGAACGCTGTTCGGGCTCGACTATAAAAAGGAGATAGCTTGTCATTGAGCTTAACATAGAATCGGGCAGCACTCAGTGATAAGAGAGAAGTTCAGCACTGTGATATCACAATGGACTGAATAGTCTAAATGAGTCTGAAATATTGGAATGTCACTATACCTAACCTAACCTACATAAGAATACTAAACTTTTTATTATTAGACAATTTCGAGTGTGGTTTCAATCTAATATAGAGACAGACCAACCATTTTAAAACGAGGATTGAAATTTCAGAAATGCTGGATTAATATTTCAGTCTTGTAAAATATTTCTATATAAAAAGTTCCTAATATTGTGTGACATGCTTTTTTCTCTAACGGCATATTCGTGGAATATAAATATACGTATAAGTTGGGAGGAATAACCAGAGATTGATTATATAATTAAACTTACTATTCTCGGTTGTGTTTTAGCAATTTTGGGTCTTGCCAATTTTCTTAACCTTTTCAAATGCTTTGCCCACTCAGCACGATCCCATTTCTTGATGACTTGACTAAACAAAGTAAATTAGAAATTTGGATATACTATGAAATTACTTTTTTATATAATTATATAATAAGCCCTTAAATACTTACATCTCATCTGGGGGTTGAACATTAGCCAATCGGCTATATAAGGATAATAAACTTTTTCTTATTAGACGATTTAAATTCATAATGCGTTCTGGTGGAAACAATTTTTTTATTTCTTCTTTAAAAACCAATAATTTCCTAAAGATCATAAAATTAAACACAGAAAATTAATTAGTATAAATCTAACAAAAGTTTTCTAGAAAATTGAAGTAGACTTTTTGTAATATAAATATTATTTAGACTAGCCTTTTGAGTTTTCTCAAAATCGATTAAGCTCAATTTTAAAGGTCAAAAGTACAACGGATTAAAATAAAGCGAAGAATCTCATTTTTAAGTCATTCTTAGATGAAAGGCTATAAAAATGAGGTCACTTGTCATTGAGCTTAACATAGAGTTGGGCAGCACTCAGTGATAAGAGAGAATTTCACTACTGTGGAATCACAATGGACTGAATAGTCTAAGTGAGCCTGAAATATCGGAATGCCACTATACTTAACCTAACCTAAGGTTTATCTACCCAGGGCTTCAATACTAAATTCGACACAGGCCTTTGTGGACCTAATGTATAGATTTCCAATTTCAGGCAAATTGGATAAAAAATTCCAATATCTACAAACCCAATAAATCAAATCGAGAGATCGGTATATATGGGGCCTATACCAAACCCTGGACCCATATTCAATAGACCTATTTTCGGATTTAAGATACCTATAGATATACATTTTCAGGGAAATCGGATACAAATTGGGGTTTCTGGATTCTTGAGAAGTCAAATCAGTGCATCGGTCTATATACGACACCGCCTTTTCCTCAAGATTTCCAATTTCAACCAAGGCGGATAAAAACTATGATTTCTAGGAGCCTAAAATCCCAAATTGGGATATAGACCATCACTCGAACAGTTTTGTAGGTCAGATGCTATTGCAAATGGGCCATATCGGACCACTTTCACGTATAGCCCCCATATAAATCGACCCCCAGATTTGGCTTGCGGAGCCTCTTAGAGAAGCATCCAATCCGGTTGAAATTTGGTACATTGTGTTAGTATATGGTATCTAACCATCATGCAAAAATTAGTCCATATCGGTCCATAATTATATATAGCCCCCATATAAACCGATCACCAGATTTGACCTTCGGAGCCTCCGATCCGGTTGAAATTTGGTACGTAGTGTTAGTATATAGTCTCTAACATCTATGCGAAAATTGGTCCATATTGGTCATAATTATATTTAGCCCCCATGTAAACTGATCCCCAGATTTTAGTTGAGGGGGGATGGGGGGCAAAATTCATCCGATTCGGTTGGTACATTGTGTTGGTATATGGCCACTAACAACCATGTCAAACTTGGTCAATATCGGTCTATAGTTATATAGCCCTCAGATAAACCAATCCTCAATCACACAAAAATTGGCCGAAATCGGTTCATAATTGTATATAGCCCCCATATAAAGCTATCGCCATATTTCAATTCTGCCTCTCTAGGTTATTTTAGGTTAGGTTACGTGGCAGCCCGATGTATCAGGCTCACTTAGACTATTCAGTCCATTGTGATACCGCTGTGGCGAACTTCTCTCTTATCACTGATTGCTGCCCGATTCCATGTTAAGCTCAATGACAAGGGATCTCCTTTTTATAGCCGAGTCCGAACGGCGTTCCACATTGCAGTGAAACCACTTAGAGAAGCTTTGAAACCCTCAGAAATGTCACCAGGATTAATGAGGGGGGA
Organism: Haematobia irritans; assembly: GCF_050003625.1. Classification (NCBI taxonomy): domain Eukaryota; kingdom Metazoa; phylum Arthropoda; class Insecta; order Diptera; family Muscidae; genus Haematobia; species Haematobia irritans. The sequence goes on along the minus strand of NC_134397.1, from coordinate 145,623,783 downwards.
TAATCCACCACTGAAAAACTTTTTGGTTTTCGGTCGAAGCAGGAATCGTATGGAATCGTGTGTATGCAAGGCGGGCATGCATATCGGTTCGTAATTATTTGTAGATTTCCCTATATACACCGGTCAAAAACTGAATTATATTCATATTTAATCTGCTTTATTATACCCTACACCATAGGATGGAGGGTATATTAACTTTGTCATTCCGTTTGTAACACATCGAAATATTGCTCTAAGACCCCATAAGTGTATACATATTCTGGGTCGTGGTGAAATTCTGAGTCGATGTAAGCTGTCCGTCCGTCCGTCTGTTGAAATCACGCTAACTTCCGAACGAAACAAGCTATCGACTTGAAACTTGGCACAAGTAGTTGTTATTGATGTAGGTCGAATGGTATTGCAAATGGGCCATATCGGACCACTTTTACGTATAGCCCCCATATAAACCGACGCTCAGATTTGGCTTGCGGAGCCTCTTTGAGGAACAAAATTCATCCGATCCGGTTGAAATTTGGTACATGGTGTTAGTATAAGGTCTTTAACAAACAGGCAAAAATTGGTCCATATCGGTCTATAATTGTATATAGCCCTCATATAAACCGATCCCCAGATTTGGCTTGCGGAACCTCTAAGAAAAGCAAATTTCATCCGATCCGGCGGAAATTTGGTACATGGTGTTAGTATATGCTCTCTAACAACCATGCAAAAATTGGTTCACATCGTTACATAATTATATAGCCCATATCGGTCCATAAATATATGTAGCCCCCATATAAACCGATCCCCAGATTTGACCTCCGGAGCCCCTTGGAAGAGCAAAATTCACCAGATCCGGTTGAAATTTGGTACGTGATGTTAGTATGTTATATGGTCTCAACAACCATGCAAAAATTGGTCCATACCGGTCTTATTTATATATAACCCCAATTTAAACCGATCCCCAGATTTGACCTCCGGAGCCATTGGGGGAGCAAAATTCATCCGACCCGGTTGAAATTTGGTACATTGCGCTAGTATATGGCCGCTAACAACCATGCCAAAATTGGTCCATATCGGTCTATAGTTATATATAGCCGATCCCCAAAAATAATCTACCAAAATTTTATTTCTATAGAAAATTTTGTCAACATTTTATTACTATAGAAAATTTTGTCAAAATTTTATTTCTATAGAAAATTTTGTCAAAATTTTATTTCTATACAAAATTTTGTCAAATTTTATTTCTATAGAAAATTTTGTCAAAATGTTATTTCTATAAAAAGATTTTGTCAAAATTTTATTACTATACAAAATTGTGTCAAGATTTTATTTCTATAGAAATTTTGTCAAAATTTTATTTCTATAAAAAATTTTGTCAAATTTTATTGCTATAGAATATTTTGTCAAAATGTTATTTCTATAGAAAATTTTGTCAAAATTTTATTTCTATAGAAAATTTTGTCAAAATTTTATTTCTATAGAAAATTTTGTCAAAATTTTATTTCTATAGAAAATTTTGTCAAAATTTTATTTCTATAGAATATTTTGTTAAAATGTTATTTCAAATCTTTTATAAAAAGTCGATAAAAAAATTAGGAATAGAAAAAATTCAGCTTAATGTTTAAATGAAGAAACTATATGAAAGATATTTCCAACCTTGCTTTTGGATACGACAACTGTTCCGTTCTTGTATTTTCCCTTTGATCCAAATGTATTAGTTCGATGGGTTTCGTAAATTTGCATGGACAAACTGGCATAAAGCGTGGTGTTCTCTTGATGCTTTTAGTTTTGGCCAAATCCATAATGCGCTGATTTTTTATAAAACTATTTTTGTGCAGGCGATTTAAGTGCTGCAATTCCCCGTACAAGTCGGGCAAGAAACATTTTAGCTCTTCAGGAAATTTCTCGAAAACTTCACAACATTCGTCACTGCATTCTTTAAGCCACATTTTTAAGTAATTTTAATTATATTTTTTTGTATATTTATATTTTTTTCTAATGGTTTTCTAAACTTTTTAATTACAATTTTTTAACAGAAAATTTTATTAGCACTATTCTCTTAATTAAGTTATATTTTTGACTTTTCACATTACAATTTCAAAAGTTACAAATAAAAAACGACATAGATAATTTTGTATACTGAAAATGTCGAAAATTCAAAGCAAAAGCAAAGTACTTTTGTAGTATTTTGACTGAAAGGAATTTAAGGCTATGGTCACACTAGTCAAATATTTGACAAAAATGAGTGTCAAACATTTTTCCAGAATCATTTTCCGAATATCTGGATACATGTTTGCACCTCAAAGGGAGCAATCCATTTATGTATCACTCTATAAATCGTTATACACACACAAAATAATTTATTTTTTTTTTTTATTATAAATAGTGTTCACAAAATTTTTCCAAACACGGAATTCATAAATGGTATGAAACAAGTTCATACGAGTACCATCAGAAAAAAATTAACAAACATTTTTATAGTCCATTTAACTTTATTTTAGTTCATGAAAATTAATTGATTTTGGTTGAAGTTTGCCAAATGTGAGAAAATTTTTCTTATTTTAATTATGTCTTGCTTACTTTAATTACGTGAACTATACACTAGAAAAAAAGTTTAATACTAATGAAGTACACAATTTTACTAGATATGAAAAAAGTTCATATTTTCCTAAAAAGGATGCAGTTTGCTGAAACTGAGTTCGTAATTTTCTCAAATGAATAATTTTTATTTAATTTGTGTCTGTCTACAACTTCATATAGCACTAAAGATATTTTAACAATTTTTAAATGACAATTTTACTTCCAAAATATGAAATTAAGCAATAGAAAAAAAAACAATATTATTTTTAATAAATTTTCTTCAATTTGACAAAAATTATTAACTTATTTGTATCATGTTGCAATTATTAAAATTTTGTATATATATTAACAAAGACAACAAGTGTGTTTATTAATAAAGCAATTCACGTACAAACAAATGCCCGTTTAAAAATCCAAATTATATAAGATACTTCAAAGTAAAAATTACTTCTTAATTCCAAAAAACCTTTAAACCAAAGGTGCCAAATCTTCAAAAACAAAGTCTTAGCCTATGTGTGAAACGTTTTTATTTTAAATCTAAAACTTCAATATTTTAATTTAATATTTTCAATTCAATATTTCAATCCCCAATTTGTGATCCGGAAGTAGTGCAAACTTGGACCATCTCCAATGAATTTTACATGGGCTTGTCATAGGACGGAAGTACTCCATTTTTGGATCCTTTGCATTGCTTTAGAAGTAGTGCCTTGGAAGTTCAATTGGATGAAGAAATTTGAAAAAAAAATGTTTGTGATATGAACCTAATATGACACCACGGCATGACATTCTAACTACTTCCTGAGATGTTCTTTATAATTATTTTTTTATTTTATATATCGTTTTTATTTTGTATTTTTATACCCTTCACCACTAGTGTGGTACAGGGTATAATAAGTTTGTGCATTTGTATGTAACGCCAAGAAGGAGTAATCATAGACCAACCTTTTAGTATACGGATCGGCTTAGAATTAAATTCTGAGTCGATTTAGCGATGTCCGTCTGTCTGTCCGTCTGTCTGTCTGTCTGTCTGTCTGTCTGTCTGTCTGTTGATGTATTTTTGTGTGCAAAGTACAGCCCGCAGTTTTAGTCCGATTGTCCTAAAATTTGGTATAGGGTCCTGTTTCGGCTCAAAGACGATCCCTATTGATTTTGGAAAAAATCGGTTCAGATTTAGATATAGCTGCCATATATATTTCAGATTTAGATATAGCTCCCATATATAGCTTTCGCCCGATTTACACTCATTTGCCCACAGAGGCCAATTTTTTGCTCCGATTTAGTTGAAATTTTGCATAGGGAGTAGAATTAGCATTGTAACTATGCGTGCCAAATTTGGTTGAAATCGGTTCAGATTTGGATATATCTCCCATATAAAGCTTTCCCCCGATTTACACTCATATGACCACAGAGGTCAATTTTTAACTCCGATATAGTTGAAATTTTGCACAGGGAGTAGAATTAGCATTGTAGCTATGCGTGCCAAATTTGGTTGAAATCGGTTCAGATTTAGATATAGCTCCCATATATATGTTTTTCTGATTTCGACAAAAATGGTCAAAATACCAACATTTTCCTTGTAAAATCGCCATTGCTTAGCCGAAAAGTTGCAAAAATGACTCTAATTTTCATAAACTTCTAATACATATATATCGAGCGATAAATCATAAATAAACTTTTTCGAAGTTTCCTTAAAATTGCTTCAGATTTAAACGTTTCCCATATTTTTTTACTAACATTGTGTTCCACCCTAGTGCATTAGCCGACTTAAATTTTGAGTCTATAGATTTTGTAGAAGTCTATCAAATTCTTCCAGATCGTGTGATATTTAAATGTATGTATTTGGGACAAACCTTTATATATAGCCCCCAACACATTTGACGGATGTGATATGGTATCGAAAATTTAGATCTACAAAGTGGTGCAGGGTATAATATAGTCGGCCCCGCCCGACTTTAGACTTTCCTTACTGGTTCGGCATATATTTTTGTATAAATATATATTTTTCCCATTAAGAATCAACAACAAATTAAAAATTATCGTAATTTTCAAAACCCTCCCAAGAGAACTTCCATGGATGTGAAAAAGTCAAACGGCACAGGTTCAAATCCCAGCGCGGATGATTTTTTTTATAATTTATTTTTAATTTTTAATTTTTTTTTTACTTTTTCTATCCTTTTTTGCGAAATTTAATTGTCCAAAACTTATATTTTCACTTATAACGACCTAATTCCATACGTTCTACGACTTGTCCAAAAGGACTGCTGGGTAGTTATACCCAATTATAATATATCACCGCTTATTTCAATTTTCACCAATAGTAGAAGATAAAAGATCTGTTAAAAAAATACTAAAAACGGCGGGATTGTATATCGCGGAATCAGTTTAAGTTAGCATTATCGCGTTATAATTCATGGTTATTTTTCTTTAATAACTCATTTTAAAGAAAATAGAATTTTTCAAATGTTGCTTTAGATCATTCCCCACTAAGTTATAATAATATTTACCAAAAAAATGTTATAATATTATTCTTTTGCTCTTTTATTTTTGATTTTAGCGTCTAAACTCGATCTTAATACCTACCTTTAAAGATGGTAGAAAGTTCGCATTATCGGGCGATAATAATAATTGTTTTAAGGTTACCTTTCCTTAATAATTTATTTTAAAGAAAATAAACTTTTTGAATTGGTACATTGGATTATTCCCTTTTCTACTTAAAATAAAATGCACCAATATTATATACATATATTCTCAATTTTATTAACCTTTTGTTTTAATTTGTTTATTTATTTCTTATTATGGCTCGAGGTCCTTTTTTAACTCTTTCACTACCGAAATAATTTTTCTTCTGTTGTTGCTCATACACTGAATAAAATATTTACGTAATATTAAAGATTACTCAACCTAAACTTTAGGATGCGCAATTTACAAAATATTAAGGACAAATTTCTTTAAAATAATGAAATTTTAATTAAAATAAAGTTTATAATCTAGGCTTCAAAATTTTTTTTTATTAAATTTAGGACACAAATTTTGTAAATTTGCGTCCCCCCGTTAAAGTCGCATGTCGTTGAACTAAGGAAAATTTTCCTTAAAATAAAGAAATACATTTTTGATTTAAAGAAATCGTCCTTAAATTAACTGAAATATTGAATATTTAGATTTAAGATAAACAAGTAACATAACATATATACGGCTGTAAGTTCGGCCAGGCCAAATCTTATGTACCCTTCACCATGGATTGCGTAGAAACTTCTAATAAAGACTGTCATCAACAATCGAATTACTTGGGTTGTGGTAATACTTTCCGATAGCAAGGGTTAGTCCATACGTGGTATATATTAGACCAAAAAAAAGCAGATTAAATACGTATATATAGGGAAGTCTTCAAATATATAGGGAAGACTTCAAATAATTACAATCCGATATGAACTTTTGCGCGGTAAGTAGAGAGCCAGAATTGAAATATGGGGGACGCTTTATACGGGGGCTATATATACTAATGAACCGATATATAACTACAGAACGATTTGGACCACGTTTGGCATGGTTATTAGCGACCATATACTAGCACAATATACCAAATTTCAACCGTATCGGATGAATTTTCCTCCTCCAAAAAGGTCCGGAGGTCAAATCTGGGGATCGGTTTATATGGGGGCTATATATAATCATGGATCGATATGGACTAATTATTTCATAGTTATTAGAGACTATACACTTACACCACGTACCAAATTTCAACCGGATCGGATGAAATTTGCTCCTAAAAGAGGCTGCGGAGATCAAATCTGGGGATCGGTTTATATGGGGGCTATACGTAAATGTGGTCCGATATGGCCCATTTGCAATACCATCCGATCTACATTGATAGCTTGTTTCGTTCGGAAGTTAGCGTGATTTCCACAGACGGACGAACAGCCGGACAGACTGACGGACATAGCTAGATCAACTCAGAATTTCACCACGACCCAGAATATATATACTTTATGGGGTCTTAGACCAATATTCGATGTGTTACAAACGGAATGACAAAGTTAATATACCCCCATCATATGGTGGAGGGTATAAAAAGCTTCAAATATAGGCTAAGACTTATTTTGAGGATTTAGCGTCTTTGGTTTAAAGTTTTTTTTTTGTAATTAGGAAAAGATTTTTTACTTTGAAGTATCCGTTATAATTTGGGTTTTTAAACTAGCATTTGCTTGTACATGAGTACCTTTATTAATAAACCGCGAAAAGATAATGAAAATTTGATAAAGGAGATCTGAATCTTAATTTTAATTTTATTTGTCCTAGGTTTAAAGGTCGCAAAAAAATTTCTTTAGTTTAAAGAAGCTGCATCTTTGGTTCGGAATCAATACCAAAATCCTTAAGGGAAGGTCTAAATCTTTGGATACAAGTACCTACCCACCAAGTACCTACCTCAATTACTTCAAGAGCTATATGAGTTTGTTCTTAAAACTTGATTCTTGAATTGTGACTAAATAGCCTTACGAAAATAGCGCTATTTGGCCTATAATCATAAGCGTAGTAAGCCCCCCTTAGAATTTGAAAACCTATGTATAATTTTCCATTATAAAAATATTGTCGCTGTAGTATATATATTGAGGGGCTATAGCCGCCCTGGTTAAAGTTATCTAGATACCGCAATGCCTAGAATATATTTCAAAGTGTGAGGAAAAATATAAAACAGAACCCGAAATACCAGTTTTTGTATGAATTCCCATTTACTAGAGACATACAGTAGAAAAATGGCCTCAAAATGTCGTAATTTTCGTTTATTGCTAAAAAGTTTATAAAAATGCATTTTAGTGCTCACCCAATATTTACAGCTTATTTTGATTAAAGCCTCTGCTTTAAAATAACATCTAGAAATAAATCGAAACTAAGTTGGAAAATAGAGTTTGGTGTTGTTTTCGAAAGCCCCTCTAAGTAGACTTCGATAGTCAGATGGTTAATTGTTAATTGTCAATTAACTTTCTTTACGTACTGATTAAAACTTCCTCTTTTTTCTTCTTTTTGTTTATTTGTTAAAATTTTTTTAATAGTTAAAAATAAGTCTTTCCAAATGATCAACGAAACGAATCACCATCTTTTAATTGTTATTAACAGATTTTTTCTTTAGGGGTACAAATTAGTAACAAATGAAATGACTTTCTGGGAAAACAAAGCAAAATATTGCTATGTTTATATTGATAAGCGTTTGGAAATTTAATCAAAATCAATTATAAATATGCGGGATTTTCAACAAAAATATTCTACCGAGTTCTATTCTTTACCTTCTGAATATACATGTATGTTCAGCGAAATCGTACAGAGCTATGAAAGACTACATCAGCGTTATCAGAAATCAATTACGAAGCGTGAAGAAATTTGGAAATTGGCCCAACCGAAATATAAAAATACAAAATATCGACAGAAAAAGAAAGGCCCCGATAGGATTACGTCTAAAATTGAAATAATCGATATGACGGACAAAACAGGAAGGACAAGAACCGAACAATTGGCTTTTCCGAAATTAAGGTATACCTACATATGTAAAGGGTAAATTAAACAGATTTATAATTTGGGCGAGTACATGGTAACGAGAAATCCCGATTCAAATAAAAAACATTAACTGTGGGATGACCCAGATAAAAAAAGACTGGATAACTAGTCAAGGAGAAATTCGGCACCTGGTCCAGCTGGAAAACAGGGACTAATTAGGTAATTCCTTAGAGACACAGAGTTCCTAGAATAAAGGAAAAATACGATGGAAAGAAGAAGCCGAATACTTACTTGGGTGTATGTCAGCCGACATGAGACCGGGCAACCTGAATCCTCTTTTCAATCTGCCCTTACCTAAGCTTTCTTAAAATCTTTATAAGAAAATATTGTTTTCATATTTCTTCTTTCAGACAACTTAATAGTCTTAAAAATCATCCGTCATATAAATCTTTTCACGACATCCGAAAAAGTGAGGTTAATCGATTAATACGAAAAAATTTATTTTCCTTATATTCACGTCTACAGAATGTGGTTCCGGAAAAACTAACGTAAGCCTGTATATATTTCTTTCGATTTCAAAAAAAAAAAAAACGTTTTACTTTTTCCTTAAACAGGAAAAAACCAACAACGTTGAGTTCAGAAAGTAAAGCAAAATTATTGAAAAGGATTAAATCATTAGCAGAACCGAAAAAAATTATTTCTATAGAAGAAGAATCATCTTCGAAATTGCCAAAACCGAGCGAGGGTCCAAAAATGAACCGTATTCGAAAATTAAGTAAGCCTCGAATTTACAAACAAGATCAACCTTTCGAATGGGTTTTGACAGACGCGTTGAAGAAGTTTAAACCCTCGAAAAGATTACTGAAAATAGCACAACCAAAAATACATGAAACTCAAATCGATGACGGGGCATTGGTCCATATTCCACAGAATGTTTTAAAATATAAAGGTAAACAAATACTCACTTATACCATAGACCAAGGAAGGTATAGACAACGAAAGTGAATTCACAGCGCTGTAGTTTGTCTGCACACCGTAGATGGCTCTTTTTCGTCTGCAATTGAGTGTTTTTTTTTTCAATTCAGCTTTAATTTGTTTTCTTTCCTTTGTTTTCTTGATGAAACACCAAATATTGTAAAAGCATATAAAATTCTATACATCCACACCTTTTTTGTAATGCAAATTGACTGATTTGTACGGTAATTCTCGTTTTCCAAAAAGAAATTGAGTCACTTGAGTGCGCAATTGAGTGGAATGACTGCGCACTGCAAATAAACAAAACCATGGTGAATTATCAAGGTATGTCTCTATTTTAATTGGTCTATGCTTATACTAATCGATAAGCTATGCTAATATCATAGACCAATTAAAATAGAGACATACCTTGATAATTCACCATGGTTTTGTTTATTTGCAGTGCGCAGTCATTCCACTCAATTGCGCACTCAGGTGACTCAATTTCTTTTTGGAAAACGAGAATTACCGTACAAATCAGTCAAAAAAGGTGTGGATGTATAGAATTTTATATGCTTTTACAATATTTGGTGTTTCATCAAGAAAACAAATTAAAGCTGAATTGAAAAAAACACTCAATTGCAGACGAAAAAGAGCCATCTACGGTGTGCAGACAAACTACAGCGCTGTGAATTCACTTTCGTTGTCTATACCTTCCTTGGTCTATGCTAATATCGTTCTTCAAAAATATAATGATACACTCATAGAAAAAATCTGCTAAAAAGGCAGTGTCTGCTGTTTTATCCTTAAATTCTCGTAAATGCGACCATAGACCAATTGAGGTGAATTCACTGCGCTGTAGTTTGTCTGCACACCGTAGATGGCTCTTTTTCGTCTGCAATTGAGTGTTTTTTTCAATTCAGCTTTAATTTGTTTTCTTTCCTTTGTTTTCTTGATGAAACACCAAATATTGTAAAATCATATAAAATTGGCTACTGCAGTGGCTACTTTCCATTTCTCAGCAGATTTTTTGCTTTTTTCGCAGATATTTTTGCTGTGTCTACTAACAAATTTCTGCCTTCCCCTTCTAAATCTTCTGATTTTAATTAGAACTTGTTGTAAAAAAAATTCTTTTGAGTGTAACATATTCGATACTAGTACCCCTATTTGTGTTACCAAATAATAAAAGAACAATTATTTGATTTTAAGATTCAATAAACACTAATGCCCGTATTCATAATAATTTATTGAAAGTTTATGGAAGGAATTTGTATGGTAATAGTAGGTTTAAAGTTTACGTTAACTTTTATGAATATGGGGGTAAGTTTTTAACTTTTTATATGTTTAATTAAATTGTTAATTGGGATAGAAGAAAATGTTTAGCGTAAATAAATTCAAACATTTTCTTATCTGCTATTTTATATTTTTATTGAAATTTTTGAAGAATTAGTTTGTATTTTTATTATGTTTATCGGTTATTGTGCAATACAGCATTTTTTTCTAAAATTTTAAAAAATTCTCGAGTTAAATAACCACATTAAACATACATTATTTTAACATTTTCAGCAACTCCACGTATTAAGGCATTGTCCGAACCAACCAAAAACAAAATAAAAGTTGAAAAACAGCTACCGGAAAATCCATTCCAAACAAATATTAGAGCTTTGAAAGCAATAGCCTCAAAACGTACAAAGGAATTGGCAACTCCAAAAGATTACTCGGATATGAATAATCGCGACAATCCTTTTTCTGTATCAAGAAGAGCTTTGCAAGCTAAGGCAACCCCACGTTTAATACAATTGTCAACGCCTAAAAACCATAAGTGAAAAAATCTATAGAAAATTATTTGCATTATTATAAACTCAATAGAGGAATGGGTACTGGGTGTTAATGGTTACTATAATTTTTTTCAATTTTTTGCGAAGCCTAGGTTTGAAATTTGTCCCATCTGGACCTTAGCTTCCATAGAAAAGTGATTTATTTTATAAAAACCATAAATGTCAATTATCTATGTATATAAATGAAAAAAAAATTAATTATCTGCCTGATTTATAAAAAAAAAATAATTAAAAATACAAATAGTTTTTTTTTTTAATTTCAATTGTATTATATCTTTGATAACATTGTTTCATTTTTTAAACAGGTTATATCTTTTCTGAGTTCTTATAAATATCGTAATGTTTTCATACAATTTGAGACGTTGTTTGGTAACATCTGTGACATTTTCAAAGGAAAGATGCACCGTTTTCCAAATGCCATTATTATTAAATCTATATGTTGTTTCGAATGAATAAAACTCAATAAAATAAAAAAAAAGTTAACACTAAAATGGAGGACAACGCAATAGGGCAATGGCAGGAAATTTACACTACAACAGATTAAAATAATCAATATCATCATCAATCTGTATTGGTGAAGATATAAATACATATAGAAGGATCAAGATGGGGGAGGGACAAGAACACAATTGACTATAACTTCCTAAAAGAAAATAAAGAAAACTAGAATTTAAATAAAATAAAAATATTCGCCAAATTAATACTCAAAGGATTTACAGATTAAAAATAAAAGTATGCATCAGCTGAATAGCAAACAATAAAAAAATATTTAAGGGTGTGGCCAAAAGGTGGTGGAGGGTCGGTGAAAGACGACACCAATGCATTTATGCTTCCTGCCTAACGTTTTATAACTTAATATTTGGTTCATAAAGGAAAGCAAAAATAAAGGCCTCAATACACTTGCGACTGTGCATTTACTGAATGTTGGCAATTACGGCACGAGTAAAATCTTGAGTTGTAGATTGGCCACCCAAATCCTTGGTTCTGACTTTACCATCCATAAGCACACGATGCAGAGCATTGTTGATTCTATCGCTAAAGCTGGGCAAGTTTATGTGACGCAACAATTTAGTGCCACACAAGAACATAGCAGTGGGATTGGCAACATTCTTGCCGACAGCCTCGGCGAAAGTGTGACGTGCACCCTAAAATCGAAAAAGAAATTAGGAAAACACTTTTGATCATCTAATACGAATTAAGACTTACAGGCTCAAATACTACAGTATCAGCAGAGTATGAAGCACCAGCAACAACACCAGCACCTCCCACCAAACCCGAGGCCAAATTATCAACAATGTTACCATATAAATTAGGTGTAACCATTACATCAAACTAAAGTAAAATAAAAATTGCACCATTAAAATATATCAAAGTAAATTGTCATAAACTCGCAAATAACGCACCTGATGAGGATGAGATACCATTTGCATGGTAGTATTATCGACAATCATTTTTTCAAATTGTATACGTGGATATAATTTGGCCATTTGTTCGCATGATTTTAAGAACAAACCATCGCCCAATTTCATAATGTTGGCTTTGTGAACAGCTGTAACCTTCTTGCGATTATTTTTGGTAGCATAATCGAATGCAAACTTGGCAATGCGCATAGATTTTTTGGCAGTGATAATCTTTAGGCACTCCACAATACCGGGAACAGATTCATGTTCCAATGCAGAATATTCACCTTCGGTTTGTTCACGAATAATGACAGTATCGATATCCTGATGACGTGTTTTAACACCAGGCAAACTGCGCACATGTACTACATTGGCGTATAAATCGAGGTCATTACGCAGTTTCATATTAAGAGTTTGGAGTTCACCACAAACGCTGTAGTCAGGTGTGGCTAAAATACCCTAAGAAAATTAATAAAAGTATATTAAGGTTCTAGTTATTTAAAATGATGGTATATAAATGATCCTACGTCTCCTCTTCCTTGATTCATTAAATAGATTTATATTGGTAAGAAATTACTAAAATTCTGAGGGCCCTAAACATTGGATATAAACGTGAAAATCGACTAAACTATATTTTCAAAAAATCGACCTATTCATTTGGTAATTTTTAAATTCGACTTTTGTCTATTAGAAATAATTCACTTTTGTGCGATTTTCCTCTTCGACTTCCCCGACTTTTGATGGTGACTAAATGTATGGAGGATATCTATTAATTGAAAAAATCATAAATTGATTATATTATAACGACAGATTTGCAGTACACATGCTTGCGAAAGATTGTCTAGGTTTAACAATAATATTTCTAGGGTGATAGATCTATTTTAACTATACAAAGAAAAAATATTTTTTGTCTTCAATCAAGAAAATAATTTATCCAATTAATTTGTAATTTAAATTTTGTCAATCACAGAAATGATAGTATCTATAACCTAACGTCAATTACAAAATTAATTGATCTAATTAATAAATACATGATACAATTAATTCTTGTGATATTCGAAAATACTGTTAAAAAAAGGTCGAAAAGAAATTTCTTCAATCACAGATGTGATAGGATCTATCACTAAGGTCAACTAATAAATTAATTGATCTTATTAATAAATGATTGATACAATTAGTTCTTGTCATATTTTTCAAAAAAGGTCGAAAAGTCCAATTTTAAAGAAAAATGTCAGCTTAAAAACTGGTAAATTTTAATGTACCTATCCTAACCTCGCAGTTGGTAATCTGTACAACAAGATCGATTAATGATGGTCCTAAATGTTCATTTATTTGCAATTTTTAAATCTTATCTATTTATAACGTTGTATCCGGAACTGAACCCAAATTAATTTCACTTTCTTATCTATACGAAATTATTTATGGCACATATTGTATTATTATATCTTTCAGCATTGGTTGGAATTAAAATAGATTTACCATTGTAGCCCCTGCTCTGGTTTACGAATTCGTAAAACACAAGAATTTTCTCAATTTTTATTGCCCAAATCATAATGGTATATATTAGACAAAAAATTTCAAAATATTCGTATGGGTAAGGAATATAGTTGGACATTTTTGTTATAGAGGGAAAAATGGTGAGTTAATGACAATCCAACATTTTGAGAATTCGTAAACCAGAACATGGGGGATAAATGAACGCTGTGTCGTTTGAAGTAAAATTTGTCAACTGTTTTATTTTTCTCACATATCTCCTGCATAAACTATTTCCCTGATTTAATTTTTTACGGAAGCAATAATAAATTTTGGGATATACGAAGCTTTTCTCAGCTCCTAATATTTAATTTACCCGGATACACCAAAACATGTATGGATATGGACATTTCCATAAAAAAATGGGGACCCAAAGATCTCTATATTTCACATTTAAAATATGGAATAGCTTTTGGTATCATTATTGAAGACTGTAGCATAACACAGACAGACAAACGAAAAAACCAAAATTAGCCGCAAAAGGATATTTCGATGTGTTGTATATGAGTAGACCACTTCAATATATTTTAATGGTATTCGAAATTTTAAAAATAACGATTTTCAGTTTCGCGTGAATGTATAGTTACTCAAAAATTAACTTGATTTCCAATTCACAAAATTCTCACAAAAAAATATTACTTAAAAAGAATGTTGGAAATTTTTTCAAATATAATCATACCTTGATGCAAACTTTATTCTTTTGGATTGATGCCACAACATCTTCCAACTTAGCACTTAATACTGGATTGACTTCAGAGAGGAAATAAGATTCGAAATCAACAGGAACATCAGCAGCCTAAAATGTAATATTTATGAAATATTATAGTCGTTTAGAATAAACCAACAAATAACTAACCTTAAAAACTTCTTGCAAAGCATAAACCAATTCGGGACCAACACCATCACCAGGGATCAATGTACATGTGGTGCGATTGCCACCATGAGTACCGGGATCCTAAGTGGAATTGAAAAATAAGTACACTTATAATAGAAAAAACGTAATTATATATTTACACTGTTGACAGCAGCTGTGGTTTGAATGGAGCGTGCAGCGGTGGTCTGAAGACCCTGTAAATAGATGATCAAAATTATTCACTTATAGCTGAACATTTGAGAGAGATTCATTGTTTTTTCTAAAGGATTATAACCTCAAACTTGAATTCCATGCAATCTTCATCTCATTGAGAAGTCACTCTTCTTTGACTTTGAGGGCATCAAGTGTTTATGTAAGCATTTTATCATTAGTGCCGCTTACAAAGTTGAAACATTTTCCGACTTACCTGTACAAGAGTACGTCCAAGGTTTCTAGCTAACATAGCCATGTCAATTATTGATTTTCAAAGTATAGAAATGCCGTAAACCTCTGTAAATTTTCAAATATTTGTTATAAATCCCCAATTTCAAACTTAAAAAGTTTTGCCAATTTGTTCTTTACCTTCCCTTTCCTTCAGCAGCTGTGAACTGACATTTGATTAATATTTTCTACAGTTGGGTACATGAATACCGAGTTCAGATTATTGTGAATTAACACTTATGAAAATAATAGTACGTAGTAATTAACATTTTGTCCGAAATATAACCTTTTCATTTTTTTGTAAGAAATAGTTCGAAATGTTCCGAACTCTGTTCTGAAAATAATGTCCCACACAGCGGAAAATTGAGGGCATTTTCAGCACTATCGGTAAACATGTGTACTGTAATCAGTAAAAAAGGCATAAAATTACACATATTTGTTGCAAATTTTATTATAACTTGATGGGGAATAGCCCAAAGCAAATTTTCAGAAAGTTTGTATTCCTTAAAATGGATTATTAAAGAAAATTAATCGTGAAAACATGACAATTTTAGCAGCTAAACTCTAGCCACCGTGGTGCAATGGTTAGCATGCCCGCCTTGCATACAAAAGGTCGTGGGTTCGGTTCCTGCTTCGACCGAACACCAAAAAGTTGTTCAGCGGTGGATCATCCCACCTCAGTAATGCTGGTGACATTTCTGAGGGTTTCAAAGCTTCTCTAAGTGGTTTCACTGCAATGTGGAACGCCGTTCGGACTCGGCTATAAAAAGGACGTCCCTTGTCATTGAGCTTAACATGGATTCGGGCAGCACTCAGTGATAAGACAGAAGTTCACCAATGTGGTATCACAATGGACTGAATAGTCTAAGTGAGCCTGATACATCGGGCTGCCACCTAACCTAACCTAGTGACTAAACTCGAACTTAATACCCACCTTTAGCCGCTAAAGGTGAGTACTATTTTCGAGTTGAAAATCACTTTATTTTCGCGATTATTTTTCCTGAAATAATCAAAATTAAAATTGAAAACAAACACATTCTCATAACGTCTTTCCGAAATCTAGAGGAACAGGAAACTGCGCATCAATTGAGTTAATTTATCTGCTTTAAGACCGGTATGCGCCTCTAGCGAAATTTTCGGTAGCAAAAATTTATTTAAGTCTACAACAAAAAAACAGGGCTGTGTACACAAATTTTAAACCAGCTAATCGTTTTTAAAAATTGTTCATATCCCTGCCAGCATTTCAAAGTTCCATTTCATCCTCATCGCTACCACAGACTCGTAAATGTCACCACAACCATCGCGAACTGTGATGGGGGAAGCATATCAAAAAGTACAACATGTACATGAAAGTATTTTGCCATCACTACTGTTAGAAGAGCCATTTTATTTTTTGTGAAACGCCAAGCGCAACCAGCTTCTTATATTTTATTTAAATAAAAACGAAAATAAAGTTCAGAAAAAATAGATATTACGCTTAAAATTATGCAAGGTATATGGTGAACAATTTTCGACTTTCCAAATAGAATAAAGTGATCGTTTTTCAAATATTTTTCCAGGCACGCTGTCTCCATCGAAAATAAACAAACTGGCTGATAGACGCTGCAATATGTAACTTGCTACTTAAAACTCAACATTCTTTTATTAATGCAAAAAATTGTGTTAAATGTGATCAGATAAACCGAAAAATGTTATATTTATAAAAAAATATAAATGTTTAATCAAATCAATAAACATCTACACAATCGTGTTTTACTTGACCACAATGATTCTTCTACAATTACCTTAAAATGCACTTTTTCTGATAGTTTGCAGGGGTTCTTATTGGCGTCCTTCGAAATTGATCTAAATAGGCACCTAATAATTGCACTGATGAGAAACTTTTTCGTAGTAACTTGGCGTGGTACAACTTCCCAATAGTGACGGCGCTTTTCCGACGAGTTTTTGATGTCGTATATGATTGTTTTCGACGTAGTGGGGATTCTCATAAGCGCCCCCAAATTCAAAAAAACGAAAATAAAGTTCTGAAAACATAGATATTACGCTTAAAATTGTGAAAGGTATATGGTGAACAATTTTCGACTTTCCAAATAGAATAAAGTGATCGTTTTTCAAATATTTTTCCAGGCACGCTGTCTCCATCGAAAATTAACAAACTGGCTGATAGACGCTGCAATATGTAACTTTCTACTTAAAACTCAACATCTTTCTTTTATTAATGCAAAAAATTATGTTAAATGTGATGAGATAAACCGAAAAATGTTATATTTATAAGAAATTATAAATGTTTAATCAAATCAATAAACATCTACACAATCGTGTTTTACTTGACTACAATGATTCTTCTACAATTACCTTAAAATGCACTTTTTCGGATAGTTTGCAGGGGTTCTTATTGGCGTCCTTCGAAATTGATCTAAATAGGCACCTAATAATTGCACTGATGAGAAACTTTTTCGTAGTAACTTGGCGTGGTACAACTTCTCAATAGTGACGGCGCTTTTCCGACGAGTTTTTGATGTCGTATATGATTGTTTTCGACGTAGTGGGGATTCTCAGAAGCGCCCCAAATTCAAAAAATGTTGGCAGGGTTGTGCTTGGTGTTTCACAAAATATAAAATGGCTCTTGTAACAATAGTGATGGCAAACTGCTTTCATGCGAATAGTGATGGCAAAATACTATCACAGTTGGCGATTGTTACAGTGTCACATACGAGTCTGTGGTAGCGATGAGGATGAAATGGATCTTTGAAATGCCTCAAATAAATTGTTTATTATTTACAGACCTTTTAAAACTTTTACGCACACAATGATTGTAATAAATTAAATGTTTGCTGCCAAAATATGCTTTTAACAACCCTGTTATTTTCATTAGAGGTGCGTACCAGCTTACGAAATTGAACGCTACCGAAAATTTCGTTAGCATAAATATCAATGCATTTCTTATGGGAATTAAATTTTTCGCTAGAGGTGCATACCGGTCTTTATATTGAACTGTTTTAATAAAGTAACCAACTCGAAAACCGAACATAGTACTTACCTTAAGGCCGGTACTCTGTTCGGTTTTCGCGTTGAAACTCCATACAAAATTAAAAAATGCGAAAAACTAGCGAAATTTTTCCATTTGTGGTACTTTGTTTTTTTCGAGTTGAAAAACTGACGTTTATAGCATGGCGCCATTTGCAATGTGAATTAAGAAATAATTTATTTAGTAAAACTATTTTTGTGGGTTTATAACACAAACACGGATTATATTTTTGTTCCGAAACTATGCAAAGGATCATAGGAGCAGCAGATCAATCGCCCAATGAAAATAAAATGTTAATTTTGTAATAACAAACAGCAACCACCAACTTAATTCAATATCGCTCCCTGTAAAATAGCGCTCCTAGTTACCTAAATAAACACCGCTTTCTATGTGCGAAATAATGGTTTCTATAAAAATTTTTCTCAAGAATGAACATAGTACCGGCCTTTAAAGTGAAAACTAAATCAGTAAAAAAAGGCATAAAATTGTACATATTTGTTGCAGATTTTATTATAACTTAAGGTGTGTACTATGTTCCTTTTTCGAGTTGAAAACCACTTTATTTTCGCGATTACTTTTTCTTAAATAATCAATATTATAAATTAAAACAAACTTATTCCTGTAAAGTCTTGCCGAAATCTAGAGGAACAAGCAACTGTGCATAAATTGAGTTAATTTATCTGATTTATATTGAACTGTTTTAATAAAGTAACCGCGAAAATTTCAACGCGAAAAGCGAACATAGTACTTACCTTTAATGGGAAATAGCCCAAAGCAAATTTTCATAAATTTTCGGACTTAACTTATAATGTGCACAACAGGGATGGAAACTGCAGTACTATAGTACTTTTTTCAATACTTTTTCACATTGGTCAGTACCGTAGTACCCCCGCGAATGATTTAGTACCTTTTGTTTAGACATTTTTGAGCCGGTATCAAATGTATGGTACAATTGTTTTGGCATAATATTTTAATATTTTGAGACAAACTTATTTGCTAATATTTTTTCAAATTTGGCAAAGCAGACAAGTTCATGCGGGAAGAAAATCTCGATTTTTATAAAAGCCATTACAGTCACGGTCGAAACTTGAGAGAAAAATAATCTACCAACATTTGGAGAAAATCTTACCAAAAACTATCAAAAAAATATTATTTTTCAAAAATTAAAAAACACACAACAAATAGACGAACCTCTGTCGGAGTGTTTATCCGACCGTCTAAGGTCCGCTTAAGTTAAGTTCGAAGGCATAATCGATACTGCTGCATGTTTATGGGATCGATAACACATTTACCGATTATTTAGTCATCGATCTGACACACTGTAAGATTCTTTACAAAAACCGACATTCCGTCGGGAATAACTGATAGTCTCTAATGCGCTTTACAGATTATCAGTTATTCCGGACGACAGTGCTAGTGTCGTACGTATTCCATATATTGCGCACATTACCCTGCCAACATTTTTTGAATTTGGGGACTCTTTTGAGCATCCCCACTACGTCGAAAACAATCATATACGACATCAAAAACTCGTCGGAAAAGCGCCGTCACTATTGAGAAGTTGTACCACGCCAAGTTACTACAAAAATGTTTCGCATGAGTGCAATTATTAGGTGCCTTTATAGATCAATTTAGAACGGCGCCAATAAGGGACCCTCCAAACAATCAGAAAAAGTGCATTTTAAGATAGTTGTAAAAGAATCATTGTGGTCGAGTAAAACACGTTTGTTTAGATATTTATTAATTTGATTAAACATTTACAAATTCTTAAAAATATAACATTTATACCACTATCACATTACATTTAACATAATTTTTGGCATTAATGATGATGTTGAGTTACAAGTAGCGAGTTACATGTTGCTGCGTCTATCAACCAGTGTTTTTATTCCATGGAGACAGCGTGTCTGTAAAATATCTGAAAAACAATGACTTTATTCCATTTGGAAAATCACCAAATTGTTCACCAATATACCTTTCACAATTTTAAGCGTATAATCTATGTTTTCAGAACTTTATTTTCGTTTTTATTTAATTAAAATATAACAAGCTGGTTGCGCTTGGCGTTTCACAAAAAAAAAAATGGCTTTTTTAACAGTAGGGATGGCAAATTACTTGCATGTACTTTTTGATGTACCTTTTCATGATGGTTGAAGTGACATTTACGAGTCTGTGGTAACGATGAGGTTGAAATGGAACTTTGAAATGCTGGCAGGGTTATAAGTTAAGTCCGAAGGCATAATCGATACTGCTGCATGTTTATGAGATCGATAACACATTTACCGATTATTTAGTCATCGCCGACAAGTCGTATCGATCCGACACACTGTAAGATTCTTTACAAACACCGACTTTCCGTCTGGAATAACTGATAGTCTGTAAAGCGAATAAAATACTAAAGACAAAATCATGGCTGAATAAGGAGGTTGAATCACGATAACAAAAACAACAAATTTCAATATGTTGTTTACAATTTTAAGAAGTCAAAATCAGCTGATAAAGGAATCGTATGGTCCTGAAAAAAATATTTAAAATCCAGAGTAAAATAAAGGTTCAAATTTTATTGCGTCACCTATGAGTGATTGTGAAGTGGATAATTCATCCGAGGAACGCCGATATGAGACAAATAAGACTATAATACCCACCAAAGTTAAGAATGGAAGTCAGTCAAATGGATCTTCGGCATCTATTAACAAAAACAGTTATGATACAGTTTAAAAACTGATGTGCGTGGTATTTTGGGTCTGGAATATGTTATCATGATACTCCCCTGCCAACATTTGTTGAATTTGGGGGCGCTTCTGAGAATCCCCACTACGTCGAAAACAGTCGTATACGATATCCAAAACTCCTCGGAAAAGCGCCGTCACTATTGAGAAGTTGTACCACGCCAAGTTACTACAAAAAAGTATCGCATGAGTGCAATTATTAGGTGCCCATCTGGATACATTTAGAAAGACGCCAATAAGAGCCCCTTCAAACAATCAGAGAAAGTGCATTTTATGATAGTTGTAAAAGAATCATTGTGGTCAAGTAACACACGATTGTTTAGATGATTATTAATTTTATTAAACATTTATAAATTCTCATAAATATAACATTTATACGACTATCACATCACAATTAACATATTTTTATGCAT
Source organism: Haematobia irritans (assembly GCF_050003625.1). Lineage (NCBI taxonomy): Eukaryota > Metazoa > Arthropoda > Insecta > Diptera > Muscidae > Haematobia > Haematobia irritans. The sequence continues at coordinate 145,602,548 of NC_134397.1, read as the reverse complement.
TAATAAAAGATTGAAGTTGAGTTTCAAGTTGCAAGTTACATGTTGTTGCGTCTATCAACCAGTGTTTTTATTCCCAATGGAGACAGCCTGTCGGGAAAAATATTTGAAAAACTATCACTTTATTCCATTTGAAAAGTCAAAAATTGTTCACCAATATACCTTTCACAATTTTAAGCGAAATAACTATGTTTTCAGCACTTAATTATCGTTTTTATTTAAATAAATTATAAGAAGCTAGTTGTGCTTGGTTTTTCACAAAATATAAAATGGCTCTTGTAACAATAGTGATGGCAAAATACTTACGAATAGTGATGGCAAAATACTATCACAGTTGGCGATTGTTGCAGTGTCACATACGAGTCTGTGGTAGCGATGAGGATGAAATGGAACTTTGAAATGCTGGCAGGGTCAAGTCATCTTCGAACAATTCTCCAGCTATGAATGCGCAAGTTTGTTTGAGATGCATTTGATATGCAGTGTCATTTGGAGAGCTGCAACCAGTGGTGCCAACTGTTTTGGGCTGAAAATCGTCAATTTTTAAAATATTTTTCGTCAAAATCGTCAATTTGTCCCAAAAAATTCGTCAAAAAATCGTCACCCATAAAATAGCTGAAAAAGGAACAAATTAAAAGTTTTATTAAAAAAACATTAATAATTCCGTTTAACCCTCTAATTAAGTCATCTAGTTTCCAGTTTTTTAAACGAAGATTAATTAAATTAAATTTTTAATTAATTAAAAGTAATATTTCTGATTGTGACTACATGTACTACATTGTTTAACAAAAATTTCTTGACAGAAAAATGTCATATTCTCCAAGCGAATTTAAATCCTTATTACTGGCTCGTGTATAATTTGTATTATTTCTATTATCGGTAATGAATAAAGTGAATTTAACTAAACCAAGACACAAGAATACCTTGCAATGTTTAAGTTTCAAAGGAATTCCGCATTTTAGGTTTATTTATATTGATTGCTTTGAAATTTCTTTCTACATTGGAGACGGTTGGGAGCAAGCTACATATAAATTGTCATATTTTGAGATTAAAAAAGCTTGTTTACATTACACCTTATGAAATTCGTCAACTTATAACTACATCACTTTGAAAAATCGTCAAATCGTCATAAAAAACGTTAAAAAGAAACACTTGTGTCGAGCATTTAAAAAAATCGTCAACTCATAACTACGTTGTTTAAAATCGTCGTCAAATCGTCAAAGGCAAAATTTACCATCAAAAATCGTCAAAATGACGAAAAATCGTCAGAGTTGGCACCGCTGGCTGCAACCACCATAAACATATGATTTTGACATCTTAAAATTTTGTCGAAATAAAAAAATTGTAATCATATGGGCCCATGATTTATCCTTCTTGTTCAGCCATGGACAAAATGAAGGCAAATCATTTTTTTTTTTCAGAAAAGAGAGTACCGTTCGCTATGAAGTATTCAACGAAACCATCAAATGAAAGTAATTTCAGATTCAAGTTTACTTTTTAATTGTTGCGTGAATGATTATCTTCATAAAGGTAGGTACTATGTTCGGTTTCCGAAGCGAAATCCCATACAAAACCAAAAATGCGAAAAACTACCGAAATATTTTTTCATTTGTGGTACTTTGTTTTTTTTTTTCGAGTTGAAAAACTGACATAAAGTGCATAGTCCCTAATTAGGTCGGCTTTAAATCCTTCCCTATGTTGAGATTAGTTAGTTTCAAAACATGGCGCCATTTGTAATGTGAATTAAGAAATAATTGATTTATTCAAATGGTTTGTGTTAAATTAGAATACAAAATTGGTTCGCGTTGTTATTTAAAAATGCAATTAGATTGACGAAATAAAAATAACGGAGTGCTATATGTATATAACATATATAACAGCATCAGGTTCTGTAGCCGTTTCTGCCACAGTAGCATCTGCCCTCACATCCCTGACACCCACAATTGCAGCCACTACATCAGCTACAGTGAACAACTCCAACATAGCACCCTCAACACCTGCCACGACCACAGTGGCTGTGACCGCAAATATTGTATTGCAACAACCAAATACAACGGCCGCCCAAGTAGTGAGTGGTCCCATTGGGGTGGCAGCAAATACTACTCCAACATTAGCCACTATTACTAATTCTTCAAATGCAATATCGACTGTTGCTGCCGTTAGTAATACAAATTCAATACTAATGCAATGGTGGTTTCACAATCATCCACAATAGTATCACCAGCAGCAGGATCGAATGTTGTTGTTCCCACCACTACAATGGCTTTAGCAGGAGCTACCGTGGGACTTAAGTCTGGTCCAGATATTACAATGACATTGAACCGTATAAATACGGCAGAGAATGAAGTTGATGTGGAGGAATGTTTACCAGGTGATGTTGTTAAATTGGATTTTGCTGGCGAAGAAGTGGCCGGGTGAAATTTTACCCCTAAAGAATGTCTTCTAGGAGTTTCCAATCGGCGACCGGTGCCCGTTGGAAACTCCGCCTATTACAACTGTACCATCATCGCTTCAGCCATCAGCAACAATAGCATTCCATCAGCGGCATATTGTAGAGATACAACCAGGCCACCATTTATCATCATCCCCTGCTAATTTAGAATTGACTAATGTTATGCAACATAATGTTTGCACAGAACACGAAGAAGTAGGAGAAGCTAATTGTCATAATACTGCAGATGTAATCGATGAAGATTTCTTTTTTAAAATATGCTTAAAAACGATTTCGTCTTATCTCTGTAAACCCAGTGCTTCTACATTCAACACCCATTTTTTACAAAGAAATGAATTGTATTTTTTTTATTATTTTACCGCTCCTCGTAATTGCTCCCTTTTCTATTTGTTAAGCGAGCTCGTTTTTTGTGTGTAAGAGGCGTAAATGAATGAGAACTGAACAAAAGAAATGTTAATGCAATTTTAATTTTTAATGGAAACAACATGAAAGCTAAATATGAGAAATGATAATTAAAAATTTTTAAATATAACAATATTAATGAAAAAAGCTGATAATCCAGAAAAGAAAACATTGTGTTCTAGGGTCTTTAATTAGTGTATAAATGTACAAATTAATAAAAAATCATAATAAAATTATAATCGAACTAGTTTTATTTTTATATACCGGGGTATAAGTAATTGGGTGGTCTTATACGTTTTATACTTTTTAATATAAAATTAGTAAATTTTTCTGAACAAAGTTATATCCAAAATAAATGTTTATAGCAAATAATTAAATAATTTTTATTTAAATAGCAAAATAATTTTCTTGTATTCATCATTTGTCCAAAATGATTGCGATAGGCTGGAATGAAACGATTTAATTTCGTTGTGGCTTTTAAATTTCAGTTAGCGGCATTCTTGCATTTTATCAATTCAAAACACTGGTTGAATTTCATAACGTGACTGAAATAGTTATTGGAACTTATACATTGGGAGAGTATAACATCCTTCAGTAAACCAGCCAATTGCTTCTCAATGTATTAATTTCAGTCAACGAAGAGTCTGGTATAGAACACTAACATCCCTTTGTGACGAAATATAAGTCGGGAACAGTGACTTTGGCTTAGGAACTACCCTTGAACTTGAGTTATGGGCTTAAGTTGGTTGTTCCCCCCGATGTAATAACATTGGCAAATGAAATGGCGTTATTATCCTTTGTGGGAACCGTGGTGGTGACCACTGGATTTGAAATTGCTAGTGAGGCGGCAACAGCATGGTACTGCAATGCGATTGTGTAGATATTGTGGACACTAACGAACTAAGTTTGTTGATGAATGAGTCCATTGCTGCGCACGATGTAAAAGTTAGCATAACACCGGAATTATATGTTTTTTTGATGTGCGTTACAAATTGACGGTATCCATTTGGAAAAGCTGAAGAAGACAATGTACCACATGTTGTAAAAGCTGTTGCAGAATGTGGTAAGACACCAGGAGTAGAGCGGCTGGTGCTTTATTCTTAACAATTATTAGTGTCCAGTGCTGTATGAGATTTTTTTGCAAAACAATCCAAAAACTGGTAGAAAAACACTTTTCAAAACAATTATCATGAATGCGTGTATGTAAACAATCAGCTGCTGCGTATGTATAAGTAAAAATAGTATGACATTTGGCGATGCTGTCAATTAAATTGCGGAGAAATAAACGCGGAATAGCTCCAAAATAGCTGTTTTCTTCGTTCGAAATGTATTGTCAACACTCTCATTTTTCAACGCGAAAGAATGGTTAAGTGAAGTTTTTTTCGTGCCAACAAACATAGTACCCACCTTAAGCTATAATATACTAAAGTCATCGTGTAAAGTAACATCTGTTGAGAAATGTCAAATTTGTTATTGTGATTGCATAAATTTTCCGGCTATTATTTATTTACATCCTATCGGAAACAAAAAACAACAAATTATTTGCGAATTTTTCTTAAAGATCTAACTTGGATCACATCCCTTATATAAGAACGTGCTATATAGGGTATAAATTATCAGTAACTATATTGCAATTGCATAAATTCATCGACAGAATGGCAGCGGTACGAGCATTTGGAATCTTAAGATATCACGCACACCGACCCACAACTGGATTGTATGGCTGTATGCGTTCGTATAGTAGTGAAACGTAAGTTAGTGAAGGTCTGGAATCACGATAAGCGATAATTTCTTGTTTCTTATTGATACGCAAAGGAAGGTGCCAAAAATGAGATTTGTCCAATTCTTACGTAAAAACGATGATCGCAAACGTTTGGGTGTGGTAACGGAAGATGGAACCTCATTGGTTGAACTATCATCGGGATCATGTGTCTCAAACGACATGATCACATTTATCAAACAAAATTATTCGTTATCTGAATTGGAAGAAAAATTGAAGAATTTCAAAAGCGAGGAAATGAATGATTCAATCACCCTACTCCCACCCGTTACCAATCCTGAAAAAATTATATGTATAGGTCTTAACTACCAAGATCATTGCGAGGAACAAAATAAGGAGCCACCAAAAAGACCTATGTTCTTTAGTAAATTCAACAACACACTTGTGGGTCCAAGGGGCAATGTTATAGCTCACAAAATAACAAACGTGAGTACACATACATTTATGTTATCAATACGCTGGCGTTTAATATTAATTACTGAATAATATTAACATTAATTAGTTGAATAGAATACTTCAACATCCGAAAATTGTTGAACATATAGAGCCAAAGACAAATTTTTAGCAAAAAATAGAGATATTTCATTTCGTTATCTCTTAAAACAACCTAAACGACTTTCCATGACACTTTAAATCTATTTCAGAAAATGGATTGGGAAGTGGAATTGGCAGTTATCATAGGACAGAAATGCAAAGATGTAACCCGTGAACAAGCATTAGATTATGTATTTGGTTACAGCGTAGCCCAAGATATATCTGCTCGAGACTGGCAAAAAGAACGAAATGGTGGACAATTTTTAATTGGTAAATCTATGGATACATTCCTGCCAATAGGTCCTTCTATTGTACATAAGAGTCTCATAAAAGATCCCCAAAATTTGGAAATGGTGTGTAAAATTAACGGAGTAGAAAAACAACGTAGCAATACCGACAATATGATATACAAAATTGATGATATGATTAGCCGTTTGTCTCAGTAAGTTTTTTGAGCAATATGGTTTAGGACAATATAATTTATAATCCTACACTATAATTTTAAGATTTTTGTCATTTTGTAACTAATCAATTAATTGTTTGTTTACCTTATGTAGGTCTATGACACTGATTCCTGGTGATATTATTTTAACTGGAACTCCTAAAGGTGTTGGCATGTATCGTAACCCTCCCGAATACCTTAAAGCTGGCGATGTTATTGAAAGTGAAATTCAATGCATCGGTAAATTGGTGAATAAAGTAGTAGCCCCATAATATGAAACTGTGCCATTGTATATTTGTTCAAGCAAAACAATAACGCTTTAGTTAATTGTTGCAAATGTATAATATGTTGGTCATGTTACTAATATCAAAAAATTTGTGCATTTAATTAATACATGATATTCTTAATAAGTTGTATGAAATCAATTTTGTTTATATAAAATTTTAGCAATAAAAGTTTTGTCGTCGATGATGTTATCACTTATTTTACGATCGTATAATAAATAAAAATGGTTTGCAAAATAAATAAAAATAATATCAGACAGTTTAAGAAATATGGATCATCAAATATTGAAAATTACAAATACAATAAAGAAATCTGCCGATATTAATAAAAATTGGGCCAAAATGTCCACATGGACCAATGTGGAGTATTTTTGGTATATAGGTTTAATAGGTGGCTCTCTCAAATTAGTTTGGCTGAAACGAATAAACAAAAGTTAACTATCTATATAATCTATCGCAATGCAATAAAAAGTTCTAATTGCTAAAAATCGGAATACTTCCTCCTTACACTTCTAGATTGAGGCTGATTCATTTGCCTACTCTTAGGAGTCGACGGACGATGTTGAGCTCCATGATGATGTATAGGCTAAATGTTAGGATAAATGTTCCTTTTAGGGCATCTAGGAATTACCAGTTACTTTTCATTGATTTTCAACGTTCGAATTATGCTTCTGTGGAGCCTATTCGTAGGATGTGCATTAATTTTAATTCAATCTATCATCTAGTTGACACTAACTTAAGTATTGAAACGGTGAAGTCCAGAATTTTAGCATATTTGGATAACTAATACATTTGTTTTATTGAATAACTTAATATTTGGTCTTGTGTTGTAATATATTCGGCTGATGAGTCCTCTGTAGCTGCTTAAATCCCTCTGCCTCCACCCCGCCATGGTCCGGATCATGTTGTGTACGCTGTCCCTACGTCATGGGGACGAGGCCCTCACGGTCGGAAGGGGCGGGAAAGTGGGCGATGGGACCGTACGAAAGAAACAAAAAACAGAATTTGTATGTTTTTAGGGATATTTGAGGATAGACATTATTCTTTACTTTAGGTAACATTTTAAAACCCGAAATAATATAGCAGACATCGACTTATATTCTTAGCAGATTTTTTTTTTCTATAAGTATCGATATCGCATATTTTATTTGTTCTCCAAACCAAAACTAATTTTGGTAAAAAGCATTATTTTTAATTGTTTCCCGAAGGTTGGTAAAAAAACATTATTTTTAATTGTTTCCCGAAGGTGCTAATCATAAGCATATATCTGAGCAGATATCACATGCATCGATAAACCTTCTTAGCTATATCACAATGAATTCTTATAAATAATCTCTATATGGTACCGAAAACTATTAACTCTATAGAGTAGTACAACTGCTAAAAAAATCATTAGGGTGGTTAATTGTATTTAATTAATAATATATTAAAAACAAAATAATATAAAAAGCAATTGTCAGGTGTGGGGTTCGAACCCACGCTCCCTCTCGGGAACCAGAGCTTAAATCTGGCGCCTTAGACCGCTCGGCCAACCTGACTTGTTATATGCGGTAAGCAAATTGTCAGTTTCAATTGTGATGGTGGTTGAACGAGAAAGAACATTCAATCAAAGAACACTACAATACAGTGTTGTATTTTTAGAACAATTTAGTACACAAAACTACACCCTTGAAATTGATTTATCGTACAATGTTAATGAAAATGTCCGTTATTTAAATTTGGAAATGGCTAAACCCATGTGAGCATATAAGAATAGTCGTACATATATTCATGTTGGATCTGTTCTTTTTTCATTTATTGTTTTTTATTTATGATTTTTTGTAAGCAAAACAATTTTTGCTACTGTATTCATTTTTTCAGCTGAATTACCATGGTGTAGTTTTTATATTTTTTAAAATATTCATATTTTTTGTTAACTGTTTTATATTTATTCGTTTGTATATAAATTTTGTAAGCAGTTGTAATGTTAAAATTGGAATCCATATATGGCGGTGCTGCTTGGATTCGGAAAGAAATAATAAATAAATAAAATAAATCGTTGTGGGGTATAATAAGATAAGATGTGACCCGACTCCTTCACATTAGCGTAGCTGGACAACTTTCCTAGGGGGGGCTATAGCCCCCCTAGCTAAAAATTTATAGACTGAACTCATAAGTTCAATTATTATTATTATTATTATTATTATTATCTTTATTTGTAATTTGAAGCAATTATTGTTTTATTTCATAAAAATGAATGAAAAAAGACATCAAAATAATATATAATAAAGCAACTAAAAGTAGTTCCACACTTTTCCCAGCAAAAAAATTAGGATTTGTTTTAAAGGCACAACTTTAAAAGCACTTTCAAAAATGTCCTCACAAAGAAGTTAATTATATTAACTACACAGGAAGTTTTTACTTCAGTTTTTTCATATTTTAATGCGTAATTGTTGTTTTATTTTTTCAAATAGTTTAAAAAATGAGTAAGAATAAATAAAATGGTAAAAATTATTCAAATTTTGCCACAAAACTGCTAAATCTATTATAGAAAAATCGATCATTTTTGAAAATATTCAAACAAATATAAAAATTATTACAAATTAATGTTTCTTGAAGCTCGAGGTCTTTATAAATACTTATATAATTCTAACAAAAGGTCGACCAAAAATCAAATAAAAAACGAATATATAAAAATTATTTATTTGGGAAAATATCACACGATTTTTTAATTCACATTCAAAACACTGAATTCTGATCACACCGTAAGAAGTGATGCAAATTTATTGCAACGGCTGTTGAAACGTTGGACATTCGTTCTATGACGAGTTCCTATTACACTGAAAAAAAGCATACTCGGTTCCAAAGATTTTGGCTTTACTTTAAAAAATTTGGTATTGATTCCGAGCCAAAGAAGCGGAGAATAAAAGTAAGGATACTTTTAAGACAAATATCTTTTAAAATTAGGTTTTGTGTACTTGCTTCTAGGAAACAAATTTTAATTTTTCGCTTTCTCAGCTTTTTTTCTTCATATGCTATCAAAATCCTTTAAAAACGAGTTAACGGCAACTTTATTTTCCAAATTAGGACTCGACTTCCAGTAGAAATTATGCTATGTTTAAAGTAAAAAACTTCTTTAAAATAAAGTTTTGAAAAACATGTCCTATATTTGAACGATTTTTTGCTTTGTAGTCAAGATGCAAAAAGACAACAAATTTAAAGACAATTTCATTACATTTAAAGAATTTTTCTGAATTATTAAAGTCAAGTTGACCTTAGTCTATAAATTTTTTCTTTCATGTTAAGATACCCATTTTTAAGTCAAATCACTTAATTATAAGGACAATATGACTTCATTGAAAAGTTTATCGACTTTTGGACAAGGAAAATAACTTTATTTTAGAGAAATGCGTCTTCTACGCTAAGCAAAATTTGTATTCGTATTTTAAAGACATGAAATCTTTGACCTCACGACAATATTTTTCGCTTCTCCGCCAATTTTGCACCACTTCCGGACCCAAAAAGAACATTTTCACTTCTTTTTTGGCGACGTTTTTTTGTAGCATTATTAATTTATGAAAGAATAGTTTTAATACCAATTACTATTTTTTAATTAAGATGACTAAACCAGGCTAAACAATATAATAAAGGAGCTTTAGTTATTAAACTAAACCATAAGTTCAATCATAGCTCTATTTCATAAATATCAGACTTCAAACATTGCCATCGGAACTTTGTGCGGTTGTATATACTTGTTTAATTTTAATAAAAATGTAAAATCGTAAATAGGTTTTCAAATTCTGGGGGGGGGGCTAAATTTTTTCTGGGGGGGTCTAAGCCCCCTCCCCAGAGGCCTTCCTACGCTTATGCTCCTTCATATAAAACTCATACACATTACACTTTCAAAGTCAACTTTAAATAGATTTCAACAGTCATTTGCCTTACAAAAAAGTGAATGGGCTATAAAGTAGCTGTGTAAAGGGTAGATCATTCTATCTGTTTCACATTTGAAACCAGTTTACACCTTCATTTATAAACCAATTACTTTTGCTTCTATTTTACTTCTTGCGCATTTAGCTAATATGTTCGCTGAACCATGTTGAAAGACTTATTGACTTGTATCTGGACGAGTACTGGTGGTTTTTGAACCTCTTGCCTACTTCAGAACAGTTCCTTTCTAGTTATAAATAGGGCTGTCACTCGGGATAAATCCCTTCCCGAAATCCCGGGATTTTTCGGGGGGTCCCGAAAAAATAACCCCAATTTCTAAAATTTGTGCCTTTTTAAGATTGTTTATTAATAAATTGTAGTCTTCATTCAGAGCAAATGGGCCTTAGATTTCATATTCGACCCAATTGAGCTAATAAACATTTATGGTACACCGTGAGTAAAAATTTATTATAAATGAGGTATACTATAAAAAGCACAATTTCGTAAAAAAATCTAAGTAAACTATCCTCCTTTGAACAATGAGTTCATGTGAAATGCAATTCGTGCAAGGCCGTATTCAGGGGGGGGGATGAGGGGGATCAAACCCCCCCCGAAATGAATGAATATTTTTATATAAATAAATATATATTTTTAGCTGCATAGAAAAATCTTATCGAAGATGTTGAAGAAAAGCGGGAGGTTTTATTTTGAAAAACGCTTACCTATAAAACTTGCACAAATCATAGAATACTAGTTGAAAAGCCCGTCAAACGACGGTCGAAAAAAAACAAATTATTTTTGTTCTCGCACCACAAATTTCATTTTTGGAAAACGTATTTCTGCTTTTTATGTGTGTTTGTTGTTCTTTTTGTGAACATGACTCGCTTTGTTTGGCCATAGCAACAACAACGAAACAGCCAAACACACATGTGTAAATGAAATGGCGCAAAACCTGCGAAAAGAACCTGCCTAATTCAGCGATGGAAGCACTTGGAGAGTGCAATAAAGTGATATTTCCAAACGCGCATATTCTTTTAAAAATTTTGGTCACTTTGCCAGTTACTCAGGGATGGAAAATACAATTTTTAAGAAAGTACAAAAAAGGTATTTTTTGAGCAGAAATGTACTTTTTACTAAATTTCAACAAAAATTTCACTGGAAGATTATTGTCAAGAGACTAAATTTTAAAGAAAATAAAATTTTGACAAAATTTTCTATATAAATAAATTTTTCTATAGAAATAAAATTTTGCAAAAAAAATGTTGCAAAATTTTTTCTATAGAAATAAAATTTTGCAAAAATTTCCTATAGAAATAACATTTTTACAAAATTTTCACTTGAAATAAAATTTTGACAAAATTTTCTATAAAAATAAAATTTTGCAAAAATTCTATATAGAAATAAAAATCGATAATATAGAATCGCATTCTTTTTTCGACTAAAACATTCTTGAAGTTCAATAAAATCCTGTTTTTGACTATGTCTTTTACAAAATCAAGATTTTCTTCCCACATGAACATATCTGTTTTGCCATATTTGTAAAAGACTATTAGCAAATAAGGTTGATAAAGACTTTCTCAAAATATTAAAATATTTTGTCAAAGCTATTGTACCATAAATCTGATATCGACTCAAAAATGTCTACACAAAAAGTACTAAATCATTCAAAAATGTCTACACAAAAGGTACTAAATCCCACTAAGCATTGAAATTTTAGCTTTTGGATCGGATATCATTTGATAAAATACGAAAAAAAATTAAATCTTTTCATTACTTGTTCGTCGTTAAATTCAACGCTTCTGCGCAGATTTTGCACCACAGTGGAAACTCGTAAATAGGTTTTCAAATTCTGGGGGGTGGGGGTCTAAAATTTTTCTGCGGGGTCTAAGTCCCCACCCCACAGTCGTTCCTACGCCTATGGCTTAGATCTTAAGCTAGATACACTAAAAAAAAAATTATTTGGATCCAAAGATTTTGAACTTCCCTTAAAATAAAGACATTTTTAGTGACCTATCTGGCTTTACATCTACGATCAATAAAATTAAAATTAGGATAAATATTTTATTTATCAAATTTTCATTCTCTTCGAGGTATACACGTACAAACAGATGCCAATTTTATAATAAAAATTATACCGGATACTTCGAAGTAAAAAAATATGATTTTAATTAAAAGAAAAAACTTTCAACCAAAGATTCAAAAGATAAGGACGATTTCTTTAAATCAAAAATGTTTTTCTTTACTTTAAGGAAGTTTTGCCTTGACTCAAATTTCCAAAATTTTTATTTTAATTAAAATTTCATTACATTAAAGAAATTAGTCCTTAATATTGTGGAAATTTCGTTAATATTTTAAAATTTAGGTTGCGTGATCTTTAATATCACGTACATATATTTTTCAGTGTAGCTCCGTAAAAACATGCCTTATTTTAAAGAAGCCTTATCTTTGGCTCGGAATCAAAAACAAAATCATTGAAGGAATATCCATCTTCATATCCAAGTCAACTTTTCTTAATTACTATACTATAGTACTGCATTTTCCATCCCTGCAGTTACTACGTGCTCATCCAAACGTTCATTTTCAACAATGATGAGATTAAAGACGTATCTTACACTGAAAAAAATATTGTCGTGAGGTCAAAGATTTCATGTCTTTAAAATACGAATACAAATTTTGCTTAGCATAGAAGACGCATTTCTCTAAAATAAAGTTATTTTCCTTGTCCACAAGTCGATAAACTTTTCAATGAAGTCGTTTTGTCCTTATAATTAAGTGATTTGACTTAAAATGGGTATCTTAACATGAAAGAAAAAATTTATAGGCTAAGATCAACTTGACTTTAATAATTCAGAAAAATTCTTTAAATTTAATGAAATTGTCTTTAAATTTGTTGTCTTTTTGCATCTTGACTACAAAGCAAAAAATTGTTCAAATATAGGACATGTTTTTCAAAACTTTATTTTAAAGAAGTTTTTTACTTCAAACATAGCATAATTTCTACTGGAAGTCGAGTCCTAATCGTTTTTTAAGGACTTTGATAGCATATGAAGAAAAAAAAGCTGAGAAAGCGAAAAATTAAAATTTGCTTCCTAGAAGCAAATACACAAAACCTAAATTTAAAAGAGAATTGTGTCTTAAAAGTATCATTACTTGTATTCTCCGCTTGGCTTGGAATCAATACCAAATTTTTTAAAGTAAAGACAAAATCTTTGGAACCGAGTATGCTTTTTTTTTTCAGTGTAGAAATTCGACTAGCGAGAGTATACTCAATGGATTGGCATTAATGTCGGTTCATCGCCGAATAAATGTGCTGACTGAAGAAGTCATTGATTTATTTGCTGCCCAAAAAGCCCGTCGGCTCAATTTAATATTATAAAAATATTGTATACATACCTATGCATAAATAAAATTTTGTACACATGAGATTATATGAATATATTTTTTTTAAGTTGAACCCCCCCCCCCGAATTAAAATCCTGGCTACGGCCTTGAATTCGTGCCACATAAAAACGATGATAAAAGGTCCGGCGACATTTGGTAAACATTTGGATGCTTTGAAATGTTTGAAAAGTTACTTAAAACGATGTAATACAAAAGGATTAACACAAGTGTACGAACATATACCCAGTATAGCCAAAATCTTTTACTGAATAAGATAGCGATATCAAATTGCTTTTTAATTTATTTTTACCATATTTTTTTGTATTTCTTTTCTTCATCATGTTCGTTAAGTATGATAGCAATTCGAAGTTGTTTTATAATTTACTTTAATATTCTTTTGTTTTTTTTTTTTTAATAAAATCGAATTGTACTAAGCATCGAACTTCATAAAATACATTACATCCCCTGAAGTGCATATTTTTCGGAAAATAAGTATAATCCAATATATGCTTGCAATCCTAGGAAAAGGCAAGGTATCACGTGCCGGTGTTGGTATGTAGAAGTAACTGCAGTGGTGGTTGCATACTCACTATATTCATAGCTATTGCTGGGCAATTATTCCATGATAATCTTCATATAACCATACTGAATTCAGATTGATAACAATTTTATTTAAAATAATCTCCTTAAATTAGACCTTAAATGTTTTACTTTTGGTTGCAAAGAATTCATCTCGTCTGTGGTATGGAGCATAGACATCATCTACCCAATTTTTGGGACGGCGCCAGAAACTAGTTACCATTTTATCGAGCAACCAACTTTGAGTTGAATTAGTGAAAACATGTTGGCGAAGGCGGCGTTTAGTTTTTGATGATTTGGAGAATAACTTCTTTTGTCGACCTGTATAGGTGCGAATCCAAGCACCCCAGTCTAAACGCCGGAACCTTTTCACAACAGCTTTCACCGACTTACGTTTACCTTTATTCAAGGAGAATTTTGTTACACTACGTGATTGTTGTGTTTGCACGGCAATGGACTGCTGCAATAAATTAGCCTGCACTACGGGCGAAGACAATCTTGGGAAAACATTACTTCCAGCTAAGGTTTGTAGTGTGGAGAATGAATACTTTTGCGATGAAGCAACTGTAATTGAACGCAATGCAGAAACATAACAAGCGCTCTTAATTGCTAAAATAAAATAAAATTTTACAAATTGTTGTAATTAAGCAATATATAACGTATATTTACCACTTCCAACTAAAGAGCGCAGCATTTTTCAGTTATTATAAAATATTTAACATATATTTTACAAAATCGAAGTCACATAACCAAGAGAAGTGTGAATACGAATGACAAGACAATAACAAATTGTCAAAATCATACTTTTCTGTGAGTTTTAATTTTACTAAAAACCGTTCCGTAGCTTAGTAGTATTCGGTTATATTGGCTGACCAAACCGAAAAAGCCATGGCTGAATAAGGAGGTTGAATCACGATAAAAAAAAAAACAAAAATTTAAATATGTTGTTTAAGAAGTCAAAATCAGCTGATAAAAGAATCGTATGGCATTGGTAAAAATGGCAATTACTTATTCTTTCAATTGTCCTGAAAAAATAATTCAAATCCAGAGAAAAATAAAGGTTCAAATTTAATTTCGTCACCTATGAGTGATTGTGAAGTGGATAATTCATCCGAGGAACGCCGATATGAGACAAATAAGACTATAATACCCACCAAAGTTAAGAATTGAAGTCAGTCAAATGGCTCTTCGACAGCTATTAACAAAAACAGTTCATGATGCAGTTTAAAAACTGATGTGCGTGGTATTTTGGGTCTGGAATATGTTGTCAAGATACTCAAGTCATCTTCGAATCATTCTCCAGCTATGAATGTGTGATTTTGTTTGAGATGCATTTGCTATGCAGTGTCATTTGGAGAGCTGCAACCACCATAAACATATGATTTTGACATCTTAAAATTTTGTAGAAATAAAAAAATTGTAATCATATGGGCCCATGATTTAACCTTCTTGTTCAGCCATGGAAAAAGCTATGAATTTTTGTCATATGGACTGTGTCATTGGAGCTACGCTACAAAAATGGACACTGCGAAATCTTTTTGAAACTTTTTTGAACATATATTGGTGCAACTCTCCCATTTTCACTAATTATTTCGCACATATAAGTTAACCGCCATGTGTTTGGGACCCCATTCACTGTGATAAATGCTGATATTAGTTTTTCGATGGAACTATTTCCGAACATAGTAGTCACCTTAAAGGTGAATATTAAATTCGAGTTTAAGGTGGGTATTAAGTTCGAGTTTAGCCGCTAAAATCGCTAAAGTGAAAACTAAATCAGTAAAAAAAATGCATAAAATTATACATATTTGTTGCAAATTTTATTATAACTTGTTGGGGAATAGCTCAAAGCAAGTTTTCACAAAGTTTGTAGTCCTTAGAGTGGATTAATTAAGAAAAGTAATCGTGAAAAAATTGCGATTTTAGCGGCCAAACTCGAACTTAATACCCACCTTTAGCCGCTAATTTTCACTAAAGTGAAAACTAAATCAGTAAAATAAAGGCATAAAATTATACATATTTGATGCAGATTTCATTATAACTTGATGGGGAATATCCCAAAGCAAGTTTTCACAATGTTTGTATTCCTTAAAATGGATTATTAAAGAAAAGTAATCGTGAAAAAATGACGATTTTAAGGTGAGTACTATGTTCGAGTCTTTCACCAAAACACTAAATTAAAAGTGCAAAAATATATATGAAGACGATAACATTTTTACCAAGTCTCTTCAAATTATGGATGGAAAAGATCCAATGTATTGATTGCGAACCATTTAATATTTCGAAATTAATTGATTAAAAAAAGTAACCGTGAAAATAAGCTGGTTTCAGCCGTGAAAATAAGCTGGCTTCAGCTTCACTATGTTCGAGTTTAAGCCTAGTACTAAGATCACGTTTTCGCGCGAAAAACTGTTATACTCCATACAAAAAACGTTAGCGCGGAATAAATGCGAAATCTTTGTTTTGAGCATTTTCAAACACATATTTATACAACCCTGGATTTTTCGCACGAAAAAATAGGCAGGCATATTATTTCGCATAAATAAGTTAACATCCCTGGGTTTGAAACCCTATTTGCGGAGATAGATGAAGATATTCGTTTTTCGCAGAAACGAACTTAGTACTAAGCATTAGCGGCTAAACTCGAACTTAATACCCACCTTAAGCTGAGTACTATGTTCAGTTTTCAAGCTGAAAAACAGCTTGTTTTCACGGTTACTTTTTTAAATTAGTTAAATTATAAATATAAAATGATTCACAATCAATTCCTTAGATCTTTGCCATTCATTATTTCACAAGACTTCATAAAAATATAATCTTCGTCATATAGATTTTAGTAAAAAGGTGAGTACTATGTTCGTATTTTTCACCAAAACACTAAATTAAAAGTACAAATATATATATGAAGACGATTAAATTTTGATCAAGTCTTGTCAAATAATGGATGGAAAAGATCCAAGGAAATGATTGCAAATAATCTTATATTTCTAAATTAATTAATTAAAAAAGTAACCGTGAAAACTGAACATAGTACTCAGCTTAAGCACTGAACCGACTACAGTACCTAACTTAACTCAATAAACGAGTTTTCTTATGTTCACTAAGTTGTTGGCATTTCTTTCAATGCTGACATTCGTTACCTGACACTTTTAGTTTGACAACTGCTGATTTAATTTTATTTCTCTCTGTAGTTATTCTGCTGCTCTCGGTCAAGTTGATTTCGGAAAGACCTTCTAGGAAGAAAAGGTTCAAAGCCGGTCCAAACAAAATTGACTAGCGTCGAAATCCAGAACATTAGCTTAAACAATTATGTATCGTTTGGTCTTGAGGGAGCCTTGCAAAAATGCTCTGCAGGTGAGTTGGAGTTGAGGCCAGCTATCCAAAGTCAGTGCCCCATTCATGACATGTGTGTGCGTGATATTGTTTGTGCAAAACATACCATAGCCCCTCACCTTTCTTGCCATGTATTTTAGTGTGGTAGCACTCAAAAAAGTCGAAAAAATTAATCGGACTGTTATGTCACCATTGATACTTGGATATATCCTCATATTTCCAAAATATGGAGTTTGAAATATTGATGATTTACTACGAAAAACAATGCTTCTTAGGTCGGAGTTGCCTGCAAATATAAAATATTGTTACAAAATAGATTTCTAGTGTTGTAGTTTAAGTGGTACTTCTCAGTTTGTTCTTTTCCTATTGAGCAGCTGATGCCATCATTTATTTAAATTTATGGCATTGAATAGCGACTGTTGCAATCTAGTCCTATAGATTTGTTTGATATTAATATATTTTTATATTTACGATTTGCCTTGTAAATTATATGAAATTGCTCGGTTAGGAGGAAAATTTATAAGGAGATAGTTGGCAATGGTAAATTATTCTAGTTTGTCTAAGTTGCAACAATTCTAATTGATCATATTGCAGAAGATATCTCCCTCGGCCATCGTTACATTGAGTTAACATTACCAACAAAATTAGTATATATTTATTTGAAATAACGTTAAGCGTAACAAAACTTGTCAATATAAATATATCACAAAAAGTAGTTTCTTGAATATCCTAGAATCGCACTTTATCGAATAAAAATTAGGGTGGAATTTCTCCCTAGGTGAAGAATTCTAATTTCATGGTAATGATATTAGCCTTTCTTTTATATGCGACTATATAAACCAATCGGCGATTTTCGTTTGATCAAGACGGCGAAGCGATGGGTGAATAACAAGGGTTATGGTGTTTAAGAAGCAATATTGCCTTCGCCAAGTGGTGGTGGAAATGCCCCATTAATTCGTAATTGTACAGTCCTGGGAACGTCTTACCCTTCTCCAGACATTCGTTGTGGAGTGTCCTAGCGCTTCCGGTCGAGTAAAAAAGAGCCAAACACTGCTCCGAAATGATCTCACGAAGCCTTTGATGGCCAGACTAAATGAAAAAAGCATCGATATATTTTTCATGTTAAAAATTCCATGCAGATCCAATGCCTACTTTTTAGATAGCTCGTACTCCTCCAAATGGCTGATTTTGTTTTGTTTGCTTTCATAAACCGACCACGTTGAAACTGGTTGAAGTAATTTTTTCAGTAGAAACCGTCGACTCAGATCTGTTATTTATTATCTGTCAAATGGACTAATCGATGTTCGATGTTGGTCAAAATAGGCAGATCCACTTTTGTTGTTAGCTCGATTTAACGAAAAACTAATTAAAAGGCAAAAAAATCTAAGTCACGCCACATACCCAAATTACAATGATCTTGGAAGTCAAAAAGGTGATGCTAGCATAGTTTTAAAGTCGCAAGGTCCACGTTTCCATAATTTCAAAAATTTTAAAAATTACAAATTCAGAACAATTGAAGCCGTGTGCAGAAGTAATGAGGATGAAGAGATTCACAATATTTATAATTTTTGTATCGCTTTCTTCTTTTCAGAGAACTCTGCAACAGCAGTCTCGTAGACAATACAGCAACAGTAATGGCTTACCACCAAATGTACGGGAAGCCGGCTTTGGTAAAGTTATTGTACTTCTTACACCATTCGCAATAGTCGGAGGTGCGATACAATATGCGAAGTAAGTAAATCAGTAATTCAAAATTAATTTCTCGAATCTTATATATTATTAATTTCACATAAATAACCAGATACGACAAAGATTTTCGAAAAACCCTCGAACAGAATGTACCCGGTGCCGAATCCCTTATTAAAATAGCTTTGCAAGAAGAGAGTCCATTTAAAGGTATCAACGAAAAATTTGATAGTGTTAAGAAGCAATTTGACAGTGTGTCAAAAACCATTGAAGGTGCTACATCTACCGTGACCGGATTATTCGGAGGTTCGGCGAAAGATACACCTAAAAGTAAGTTTACGATATATAAAATGGAAACCATGTACTATCATTTGACTATTAATGTTTACAGAAACGGAAGAGGTTAAGACAAAAGCTCCCGTACAGAAAGCTGTAAGTATTTTAAAACAAAATTTTAAAAGGGTGTTTTTGGAGTTTTTAATATTTGATGAAAATATAGGTGCCTTCAGCAACTGCATCGAAACCTTCAGAAGCAAAACCTGCAGCCAAAGCTACCGAACCGAAACCAGCTCCCAAACCTGTCGAACCATTACCTTCTGATGTTTTAGAATTGCAACATGCTGTAGAAGTTGCCGCTGCCTTAGCTGTTCAGGAATACAATAAAGCTATAGATATTCTCAAAAAGTAACTATAACTGGTTTCGTATATATCCTAGTCATAATTCGAATGTATGTGACTTTTTTACAGTTTTAACAATGATGTTCGCCGTATTGTTGACGTAGCTGTTGAGAATCTAGATTCCTCAACATGGACAACTTTGAAGAATAAAACCAATGCTCGCGATACTTCTGTAGCAACAGCAGAAAAATTAGCTCGTGAAGCCCTTGAGAAAATAGGTAAGACGTTTACTTAATTTTTCTTATGGTATATCGAATTAAATGTCAACATATCTGTATTTGGTTTAGAAAGATGTGAAGTTGCTTTGGCAAAGGCCGCTAAACCCGATAATCATGATCAAATCCTTGCTGTACGCAACAAAGTCAAAACTTTAGTTGATCACATCAACACTGTTAAGGATGAGCTGTACAAGAACAAGGATCTCGCTAGCATGTCCGAGAAATACTGGAGAAATGTAAGTAGGAATATTCAATTCCTCGCGTGTCGCAGAATAAAAAGACTTTATATTTTGTTTACATTTTGGTTGAATAACATCATTTATGAGCCATTCACTAGGTTTTACATGGGGTAAGGCTCATCGAAGTTTATTTGCTTAAAAATATCCTACAAAACGTTAAATGGTATATTTTTTGCATTCTGATTTCCGAAAAATTCGAACCCAAAAAATATTAAGTTCATTAGAAAAAAGTTTCCAATGTTTTATAGCCCATTTAGATTAGGCTTGAAATCTACTAAAAGTGGATTTGAAATCCCTTTTTTATAAGGCAAATGACAGTTGAAATCTAGTTAAAGTGAATTTTAAAAGTGTAATGTGTACACTCATAGAAAAAAGTCTGCTAAAAACAGCAGTCGATGTCTGCTGTTATATTTTTGTACTTCAGGGCCTAATGAACAACAATTTATAAAATTTTTAGGTTATAAAATTTTCCCCAAAGCATATTTAAGAACCAAAAGTAGTTTTTGGTATATTTTTGCTCTGTAATATACTTACAAGCTCCTAAATACGATCAGCAAACATTTTGTTTGCTGTTATGCCTCAATTCGATAAATATTCAGATTTTTGCTCAAATACTATAGATATTCATAAAATATTGTGTTAATTCTGTTAGGATAGCTCCTATGTTGACAAAATAAAACATGTTTTAGTGTAATCGAGCTTAAAAAATAGCAGGAAATGTTTGCTATTTTAGCAAACAGTGACTGCTGTCCCTTTTTCAGCAGACTTTCTGCTGTTTTAGCAGACTTTTCTGCTGTCCATACTAACAAATTTCTTTGGGTGTATGTCTTAGGTTAAATACATAGAGAAAAAAACATATTTTTGCCAACCTAGCCCTTAATGTTATAAATTAGTCGTTCACAGTTTTAAAAATGACAAAAACTTTCGATTTGATTGCTCTAGAGTCTGGAACTATTAGTCATATTAGGTATAGCTTCGCTATCGATCGATTGAGCGATGGATTTAGTAGCTTAACATCAGGTGTTAATTGTGATTCTCAAACTGTTGTGTCGAAGATGGTTAATTTAGGACCGATTTTTGACACAATGCATAAAAAATCCTAATTAAGTTGTCTAATAATGCTTTTCTCGATTTTGCTAAAACAAAATCAAACTTCTTCCCTATGAGGTTAAATTTCTTTGGTTTCTACAGCGGGTTTAACATTTCGTATTGCATTGCACGACTCTTTCCCTTTTTAAAAACATTATCTTTATTTTTAGGTAGAGAAAGCTCGCAATTATTTTGTTGAAGAAATTGAATCCATCTTTCCCGGATTGAATTTGGCTGATAAAAAATTGCTCTTGTCTTCGGAGGATATGGATCTTTTCATCACTCATGCATACTCCCATGTTTTGGCTCTGCAAAAGGAATTGCAACGTTTGCAAACCGATGGTGAATTGCGTTTGAAACGTGCCATTGATGCTTTACGTGGTGACAATGATTCCGAGGCTGTAAAGGCTCAATTGGAATATATGTTGGAAACGGAGAAACGTAAATTGGCCATTGAAAATCAAAAGAAAATCGTGCAAATTCGTGCTGAAGCTGAGAGACAATTACGTCAACATTTGAAACAACAGGCCGAAGCCCATATGGACCATTTGAAGGACGCCATTAGCATGCGGGAAAGTGAATTGAAACGTAACTATTCCAAGGAGTTGGAAGACAAATTGTCTACAGAGAAGGCAAACTACAAATTGCAATTGGCTGCAATGTTGGGTAAATTGCGTGGTATGGATGCCGCCTTACAAGGTAGGTCTTCTTGTAGATAATTATAATGTTGTACATATTTCAATATAACACTTATTTAAATGCTGCTTAAGATATTGATGCTGAGTTAAAAGGTAGTACTTTCTTTATTTCACACATTTATAATTGGCAGTTAGCATACATTTGGATTTTTTTATTTATATTTTTTTATTTCTATACACCATATGCAATACAATATAGAATATTTTTATTCTTAATTGCCATGGAATTCTAAGCTATATATATTCATCTGGGGAATCTCCTCCGTAGTGTTCTGGTACTATACGGGATAGAGGAAATATTGAACCGCCCGGCTATTGGAATCATATACTCCACCGTACGGCTTTTGGTGGGTGTAACCGATCTCGTAGATATGATGAAGTGGAAAAGAGTCAATGTCGCGGTGATCCATGAAACCCAGCTGGGTAGCTTGCACCATTACAATGCAGCTGCCGAGATAGAGATATAAAAAGTGTGCCGATTGGGTATAACCGGTTTATAGTAGTTGTCTTTAATGTCTACCACGAGCTTTGTGATTCTATCGTAGACATCGTCCAGAGGGATATAGCCTTGCCAGAGCTAATTGATAACTCCATATTTTTCACGGTTAGCGATGGCACCCATCAGAATTATGGATGACTGCAGCTGCCTTTCCCAAAGTCGATAGAAGGGTTTATATTTTACATTTGATATGTGATGGTGACTGATACGAAGAGTGGCGCAAGGTTTTCAATCGATAGTTATTATAGAATCCTGTGAGTGATAGAGTTAGCATGCCCGCCTTGATTACAAAGTGCCATGGGTTCAATCTTAGCTTCGGCCACAAACCCAAAAATTGTTTCAGCTGTGGTAAATCGCCTCTCAGTAATACTGGGTATTTTAAAGTATCTATGTTGTTGCACACGTAATGAGACACGCCACTCTAATATCCCCTTTCATCGAAGCAGCAGCACTCCTTGATACGAGTTCACATCTATTTAGTTTAATTTATAAATATTTTATGTCATTCATTTTTCATTCAGAAAGGCTGAAATTGGGTATATAAGTACATTGGTGTATTATATTAACCACATCCATAATGAGATATAACTGATTTCCTAATTTGAATTTGGTGCCCTTTAAAATCTGCCACCTGAGTTTCTCCCATTTACTATGCAATTTTGAAACTGTAATAAAAGTGGGTCATATGCAGAAAACAACAAAAATTGACCATGTAGTTGGGTAATATTAATATATGACCCTTACCTAAGTTATGCCGTTGCGGGGTTTTACCTTTAGTAAAATTTATTGTATGCGAAAATGTCGTCCGTACATACTGGTTTCACGACAGGTTTTTCAAACATTCTTTTTGTAATATTTCAGCTCGTGCTGAATCCGAGCGTTCTGCTCACCAAGCTCAGGCTTTGTGGGCCGCTTGTCAAGCTTTATGGTCAACCGTGAGGACTGGTGAACCCGGTGAAGATTGGAAAAACAAATTGCGCCCACTAAAGAAAGAAATCAAAGCCATTACTAAAGTTGCAGGTAAATGTTTAAACTTTACTATCCTCTAAGAACTTATTCTAAATCCCGATATTTTCTTTTTTCACTCTAGAGGGTGACGAGTTGGTTGCTGTTGTTATTCAAAATCTACCAAAAGAAGCTCAGGAGCGTGGCGTTTTCCCTGAGGATGCTTTGCGTGAACGCTTCTTGAATGTGGAACGAGTGGCTCGTAAACTAGCATTGGTACCCGAAGAAGGAGCCAGTATACCCAAATATTTCTTATCCTATTTACAATCTTTCTTCATTCTTACTCCCGATGATCCCATTTCACAAGATGAGCTTCAAAATAAGAAATTCGATTTCAGTAAATTAGATACTTACGATATTTTGAATAGGGCCAGGTAAGGCCGAATATATCTTGAACATTTACTGGCATAAACAACATTTCTGTATTTTAATCGTAGGTATTTTGTGGATCGTGGTGACCTAATGACTGCCTTGAAATACATGAACCTGCTACAAGGTGCTCCCCGTAAAATTGCTAGCGATTGGTTAAAGGAAACTCGTTTGCTATTGGAAACTCAACAAGCTGCCAATACTCTAATGGCTCATGCTGCCGCTAGTGGTTTGTTGTATTTGTAATTTTGTTCTAATTTAAATTGTACTATCATTTAATATAATAATTTAAATTGCAAAAAAAAAAACAAAAATTATGAGAAAAAACTAAAATCATACAATTCTACAAAAAAATTCTCAATGTTGTATCCTTTGCGATGAATACGAGTGCGGCTGTCTTTAATATTGGAAAAGTCGAAATTAATTCGCATTAAGTTATTGATTACAGATTCCTTTTTAAGTACAAGACTTTAATTTTGTTGTGTCCATATTAATAGCAATTCTTTCAAAGATATGTGAAACAATTTAGTTTAATTGAGAAAGAGAAAAATAAAATTTAAAACTTAATAGAGTGAAAAATACCAGAATATTTACTACGAATTTTATTGGTTAATATAATGCGGAAATATTTTCATAAGGGACTTGCAAAGGATTTTCGTCCAATATTCTTGCACCAAATAGTCGACTTTATTGAAGGCTCATTGAAGGAGTATTCAATAATGTACATCCGAGTTCAATAATAAATGCTTTGTCAACTTTAAATGCCGATAAAAGGATAAAGGGGGTGATTGGTAAACTTTTAATAAAAAAGACGTATTTTAGCCGTTTTAAGAAAACAAACATGTGAACGGGCACTCACCCAATGAGGAAGGATAAAATTAGTGCCATACGCAGATGATGTGGTACAGCGGGAGATTTACAGGTACAATTAGAGATTTCATATAGAAACCGCTACGGACTACCGGGAAATTGATCATGGAGAATGGCCTGGGAGTAAATACTGCAAAGGCACAAATGCAAGGGCCAAGAGCAAGGTTAGTACCCACATTGCAATGACGACTTTTAACAGTGGAAAGCAGTGGTCTCGGTGATCACAACTTTAGGAATTGATTGAGAATCCTACCAAAAATGGTAGATTTTTTTACTGTTTGGTAGATTGGTAGAATTTTTGATGTTTTGGTAGATTTTGCAAAATATATTCCTCTCCAACTTATAGGTACTTATATAAATATAAATAAAATTTTGACAAAATATAGAAATAAAATTTGATAAAATTTTGTATATAAATAAACTGTTAACAAAATTTTCTATATAAATAAAGGAACAAATTTTTTAAAACATTTTGGAAAAATTTTCTATAGAAATAAAATTTTGACAAAATTTTCTGTAGAAATAAAAATTTGACAAAATTTTCTATAGAAATAAAATTTTGCCAAAAATTTTTCTATAGAAATAAAATTTTGACAAACTTTTCTATAGAAAAAAAATTTTGACAAAATTTTCTATAGAAATGAAAATTTGACAAAATTTTCTATGGAAATAAAATGTTGACAAACTTTTCTATAGAAATAAAATTTTGACAAAATTTTCTGTAGAAATAAAAATTTGACAAAATTTTCTATAGAAATAAAATTTTGACAAAATTTTCTATAGAAATAAAATTTTGACAAAATTTTCTATAGAAATAAAATTTTGACAAAATTTTCTGTAGAAATAAAAATTTGACAAAATTTTCTATAGAAATAAAATTTTGACAAAATTTTCTATAGAAATAAAAATTTTGACAACATTTTCTATAGAAATGAAAATTTGACAAAATTTTCTATGGAAATAAAATTTTGACAACATTTTCTATAGAAATGAAAATTTGACAAAATTTTCTCTAAAAATAAAATTTTGACAAAAGTTATCTCTAGAAATAAAATTTTGACAAGATTTTCTATAGAAATAAAATTTTGACGAAATTTTTTCTATAGAAATAAAATTTTGACAAAATTTTCTATAGAAATTAAAATTTGACAAAATTTTCTATGGAAATAAAATTTTGACTAAATATTCTATAGAAATGAAAATTTGACAAAATTTTCTATGGAAATAAATTTTTGACAAAATTCTCTATGGAAATAAAATTTTGACAAAATTTTCTCTAGAAATAAAATTTTGACAAAAATTATCTCTAAAACTTTGACAAAATTTTCTATAGAAATAAAATTTTGACGAAATTTTCTATGGAAATACAATTTTGACAAAAATTTTTCTCTATAAATAAAATTTTGACAAAATTTTCTATGGAAATAAAATTTGATAAAATTTTGTATATAAATAAACTATTGACAAAATTTTCAATATAAATAAACAAAATGACAAAAATCTTTAAAGCAATAAAATTTTGATAAAATTTATAGAAGAATTTAAAAAATTTCCATAGAAAAGAAAATTTGACAAACTTTTCTATAGAAATGAAAATTTGACAAAATTTTCTCTAGAAATAAAATGTTGACAATATTTTCTTTTGAAATAAAATTTTGTGTATAAATAAACTATTGACAAAATTTTCAATATAAATAAACAAAATGACAACATTTTTTGAAGCAATAAAACTTATAGAAAAATTAAAAAATTTGTCAAAATAAAATTTTGACAAAACTTCCTATAGAAGAAAAATTTTGAGAAAATTTTCTATAGTAATAAAATTGTGCAAAATAATTTTTTTTTGTTTGGTAGTTTTGTGGTAAAATTTTCTACAAATTTTGGTAGATTATTTTTGACTAGAGTGGCAAACGTGTTCCCCAGGCGATTTCAGAAGGAATGCAACAAATGGTCCCATAGAGTGCTTCAGGTGCATTTACTAAAACAGGTAAAGATTTTATGCTATATTGTATCTACCAATTAATTTCATGATTGAAGACAAAAAATATTTTTTTGTGTGTACTTGACATGGATTTAATTGAACCGGTTCACACAATCTTCGGCACACTTGGTTATCGGCCTAAAATACATCTAAATTTTGACTTTCTGGCAATTCGTATAAAAATTGCGGCGTCTAGAAGTCCAGGAAGTCAAATCGGGAAATCGGCATGTATATTATACCGAAACTGGGACCGGTGCACATCATCTTCGGCACACTTATGTGTGGACCTGAAATACCTCTAGATTTTCAATTTCATGCAAATCGGATAAATATTGGTGTCCAGAAACTCAAGAAGTCAAATTGGGAGATCGGGCTATATGAAGGTTACATCGAAACATGGACGGATTCACATGGCAAAATTTCGTGTCAGATAAGGTGAATATGTTAGTAGGATAGCAGAATGAAAAATTTGGCCTTGCTGAAATTATGTGTACTCGAAGCGGCAGGCAGCATTCCCTTCTTCAGCAGACCGAAGTAGTTGAAATATACAAAACTGTTTGCTGTTATTACCATTATTTTCTTTGAGTGTAAGATATGGGATTTCAAATTATAAAAAAAGGAATTTCACTTTTAGTAGATTTCGAGCCTAATATGAAAGGGCTCTACGCTTCAGATAAAATTAACTATAATAGAATACCATAATATTTGATGTTATTTTGAGAAGATTTTCTCTCAGTGTTTGTCATTATAACTATATATATAAAAACTCCAAATGTGTACGCTAAGATTTGCATTTCAGTAAACCTTATGAAAATGTACTTGCTTCTCATGCACGTCTTTTGCTTCAATGAACTCTAAGAAATGCGCTGACCATGCATTCAAGAACATTTAAGAATTTCTTGTAAAATTCTATAAAAACTCATCAACATTCAGAGCCCCAAAAGAAAAATCTTAAAATAACACGCATATCATGGTTAAGTGGTCTAGTTAGATACAACGCTTGGAATACACAAGAATATCGTGAGATAGAAGCTAAACTAAAAATTCAGTAACTTAATTTCATCTTGAAAAGATGACCTCCTGGAGATATTTAATAACCCTTGGGTTTTTAACAATATGGATAGGAATAACCCTTGGCGATATTGTGGTTCAATTGAATATAAATCGTCCTGTTAACGATGTAAGTGATAAATTTATTAGTTTCACAATGAAACCAGAGGACTTGTATGAGGCTTTAGATGGTTCCCATAGGTGAGTAAAGGGGCGATTTTTAAAGGAGAAAACTTCATTGATTTGTCCATGGGTTATTTTACAGGAAATCTATAACGCGTATGGCTTCATTATTGAATCATTCGCATCTTAAATTTGTTGGCGATTATTACTTTGCATCCGAAACTAATACAAAACTTCGTAATCCCACAAAGATTGTTTGGAAAGGTTTCAACAAATGGACTAGGTAGGTTTAATTAGGCCACTGAAGAAATGTAATTTCCATCGTTTTGATTATGATTTGATTATTTTATAGAGCCATGGACTGGTCCATGATTATACCAGTCCCCTATGCCCCCAATGATTGGGATCCTATGCATGCCTTTAAAATTCTAAATAACTCCCAAGCTGTTGGAATTACCGATTGTATTTGGCAATTGGGTACAGGTATGAGTGGTATTGCTTAACTCATAGTTCACTTTTATTTTCCCAACTGATTTAAGGTGTATATCCGATTTTAGACTTTGGTACATCGGCTGCTTCGGATTATGTTAATGACATGAAGACATTCGATTTAATGGTGGATTCTTTCCGGGACACCGACATCAATTGGAAAATTATGGGTGCTGATATTTCCTCTGGCAGTAGTCCTGATGAAACTAAAAATTATGTAGAAATGTCTAAAGATTTAAATGCGGCTTTCGGTTGGATTGGGTAAGTCTTAAAACACTGTGTGATATTTGAGAATATATGACGATCCAATCTACTCGTTTTAACTATTTGACATGGAGTTAAACTGTTTTCCATATAACATTTAAAATTTTATTTCTATAGAAAATTTTGTAAATAATTTAATTTCCATAGAAAATTTTGTATTTTTTTTTTGGAAATTATGTCAAAATTTTATTTCTATAGAAAATTTTGTAAAATTTTTTTTCTATAACAAATTTTGTCAAAATTTTATTTCTATAGAAAATTTTGTCAAAATTTTATTCTATAGAAAATTTTGTAAAATTTTTATTCTAGAGAAAATTTTGTCAAAAAATTTTAGTTCTATTGAAATTTTTCTCAAAATTCAATTTTTATAAAAAATATTCTCAAAATTTTATTACTATCGAAAAAAATTTCTCAAAATTTTATTTCTGTAGAAAATTTTGTCAAAATTTTAGTTCTATTGAAAATTTTCTCAAAATTAAATTTTTATAGACAATTTTCTCAAAATGTTAAGACTATCGAAAATGTTCTCAAAATTTTATTTCTATCGAAAATTTTCTCAAAATTTTAGTTCTATTGAAAATTTTTCAAAATTCTATTTTTATAGAAAATTTTCTCAAAATTTTATTTCTATAGAAAATGTTCTCAAAATTTTCTTTCTATCGAAAATTTTGACAAAATTTTATTTCTATCGAAAATTTTCTCAAAATTTTATTTCTGTAGAAAATTTTCTCAAAATTTTATTTCTATAGGAAATTTTCTCAAAAGTTTATATCTATAGAAAATTATGTCAAAATTTTATTTCTATAGAAAATTTTGTTCTCTGTTCTCTTAGTTTCCACCGTATAATTGCATTACTTTCATTTCTTCCTTTTTAGTTCATCAGAAACATTTTTGGGTAACAGCTTGACTGGAGCTTTTAATGAACATGATCCCGCCTTAAAAGTCCTATTCAAAGAGAAAGTTCCCGTTTGGCTAACACTACCAAAGACCTTTAATCCAACCTTATCTTTTATGGATGATGATGAAGTCCAAGAAGGTCTTAAATGGGCCCAAACAATGGGCGATGCTGCTCATAATGGTTTCAATGTCATATTTAAACCCATATCGCTTTCCGATATGGAATCTCCCAAGTATAGTTTCTATGTGACGGCATTGTACAAGAAGGTTATGGGTTCCAGAGTTTTTGCAGCTAAACCATTGTCTGGTCTATTTGGTCGCAGCAATAAATTGTATACTCATTGTGCTAGTAGTGAGTCGGGAGGTCTTGCCTTTATGGTTATAAATAAGCAGAGTACACCCTTACAGATTACCGTAAAATCGATGAGTAAACTAAAGGACAATGAGGTTTGGCAATATGCTTTGACCATGTCCAATGGTGAAGTAATGCTGAACAATAATCCAGTTAGTATTAATTCGACATTGGAACCGGAAATAAAGAGAAAGCAATCCCATTCCTATGTGCATCTTAAAACACCAGCCTCATCGGTTAGTTTTTGGGTATTACCAAATGCTAATGTTGAGCATTGCCATTATACCGAAGTAGAAGAGTCATCTTCCACAGAGGAACAAAGTCAAGAATCAACCGAGAAAAAGAAAAGATATACATCTTCTGATCGCCTGCTTAAAGAACTTATAAAAGAAGCTGCTGCAAAGACCTCGAATTCGGGACGTAAAAAATATCGCCACCGACGCTCTTTAGATCCAAATGAACGTCACAAAAGATTTCTTTTAGATAATACTGCATTTGATGGCCCTGGAGTTCTTAAAAAAATAGCCGAAGGTATTAACTTGCCGAATCTTTCGGAAACTGCGCCTATCAAACGCGATGTATTTTCACCAGAGAGAACAAAAGCGGCCATGGAGTGGTTGGGTAAGCTATTCCAGGAACCTCTAAATGTGGATCTGCCTTTGCTGCGTAGAAGTGCTCGAAACTCGGATACATATTCGGGACCTTTTTTTATGACACGTGATGGAAAAAAGACCACAGTCACCAGAAGGACAGCAACTGTAAAGAAACCTGAGAAGACTACAAAGCGTCCAATCGAAGATTTGGAATTTGATGAGGAAAAATATTTCAAAAACGTTGGTGTTCAACATGAACCAGCCTATGTGAAATTCCCCGAAGGTGATATTTATCTGAAGAATATAGCCTCTGTGAATGGTGATAGTGTGCCTGAAGAGGAGCTGACCATAGAACCGGTAAAGAAATCTAAAAAAGAGTCGAAAGTAAAAGCTGTCAAAACCATCGTTAATGAAATGAAACCAATACGTCTATTACCTACTGAATTCTATGAATCATTGCCTGCTAGTCCATCTAAATCATCTGTGGGTAGAAAGATGAATAAGGGCTCAACTTTGAATTCTTTAAGCTTTGATGAATCTTCTGAGAAAAGTGCAAACGAGAAAGATGAATCGAATGTTTTTGGCAGCCATTTTGAAGAGCATGGTGATGATCATGCTGACGAAGAAGACCATATCAAACAAACAGATACTGATGGAAATTCTACTAGTGAGAGTACCGATGAATTTGTTCAAGCACAAATGGAAATGAGTGAAATGAAGTATAGAAAACCAATTAATGAGGATCATGACAAAGAGGAAGAATCCTCCCATGCAGAAGATGATGAGGGTCAAAGAGCATCATCAATATCATCCACTACCAGAAAAACACGTTTTACAAATTTTATGGGCGAAAGTTTGCTTGGAGAAGGAGATAAAGAGGAGGAAGAAGATAAGTCTAGTGCAAAACGTGAAATAGAATCTTCCAATTCCAAGCCTAAATTTGATGAAACACCTTGGTGGGAATTAACTGCATTACGTTCCAAACGATCCGTAGATAATTCACATTCATGGCATGAAAACATGGTTTCAAAGGATGAAGATCCCATAGTGGCTGCCAATGAAATATCTCCACGCCGTCTGCGTGCATTTGAATACAAAGTTGATGAAGCTGTTCGTAGTACAAGCAAATCGGATAACGATATCGATTCCATTAGTAAGAAGTTTGTAAAAACCATAAAGACTCAAGTTACAAAACTTATGGATATTATGTCACACCACGTCAATGACTGGTACAATTCTCTGGCCAAACAATTTGAAGGTTCAGAAGATGAAAGCACGAATCGTATTTAAGCTAGTTGGTATTTTCTTGTATTTATATTTATTTATTTATAACTTTTCTACAAAGCAACTAAATTGGGAGGTATTAAGGTATTATTCTTAATAAACAAATGATTTTTATAAAGATTGAATCTTTTCTTTATGAAAGGCTGTTATCTTGCAGCTTAGAAATTGAGATCAATGGGGACGAAATTCTTGCTAACTTTACCGCAGATCCTTCCCATAATCAACCAGGAATGGAAATGCTATAGAGAATGAAAAAAATTTTAAAAATCCCTTAAAGTCATATTGCATCTATTACCTATAGACATGTTGACCAATCTGTAAACAATGCTCGAAGGAACAGTAAAACAGTCAGGTGTGGAAGTCACACTTCAGAAGCCACAGAGGTGCTATGCACTCAAAAGTGAACACTATATTTCACTAAAGTTCAATTCTATTTGAGTTCATTATCACATTTTAAGAAAGTTCCCATGGCTTTAATAATTTTTTGCGTACGTTAGTTAAATTAACTAAAACAGAGGAAAAAATTATACACAAATGAAACATAAAGTTGAACTAAATTTTAGTCTCCCAAAAAAGTTAAGAATTTCCTAAAATTTGTAAATTTTACAAATCATGTGCCCATCTTGAAAATACATTTTTGCAATTTTGAATTCCAATTTTTTCTTCAAACTACGAAATTTTCTTTAATAAAAGAAAACTAATAATTTTGTCAAAAATTTACTTGAATTTGTCGAAAATTATTTACTTATTTTTGTGAAATCGGTGTAACATCTGCGTTTCTAATACAGTTTAGAAAAAAATTCTTAATTTAATCTATTTTTTCCAAAAATTAACTAAAACTTTTCCTGGTAGATTCACTGTTTTTTGCATGCAAATACTTAATGTATCACGCCATTAGGAATGTTCTATAAGAGGGAAGATCCCATTTATATACACGCAGACAAGGAATATGATCACCTCAAACATGTTTTAAGAGCAAAATGTTATTTTTGTATGGTGACCATGTAACATGTTTGTCACTAAAATGTTATTTTCTCGTCAAATATAACCTGCTTGCCGAAATCAGATACATGATTTCCGATAAAATAACATGGTTGCGAAAACCATGTTACATGGTCACCATCCAAAAATAACATTTTGCTCTCAAAACATGTTTGAGGTGATCATATTCCTTCTCTGGGTGTAGGGCTGTACTATTTGATATGAGAGATATTTACTTTGGTGCCTCAAGGGATGTTTCGGGAACTTATGGTTGAACGTCAATATTCATCAAAGTCTTATGAATATGATATCTTCTCGCTTCATATGCTCTGGTAGATGATTTATGTTAAAACCATTCCTTAAGGGCCGTTTTCAATTGTCAATTTGACAAGTTTTTATGAAAAAAAAACAAAGAAAATCCGTAATAATTTAAAAATTAAAAAAAATATAAAATTTATTGTCATACCAGCTTGCGAGCTGCAATACGATCAAGATTTCGAAACATAACACCTGGAGACCGGTGATCGAAAACCAAAAAAAAATGCTCCAATAATTAAAATGGTAGTTCGGTCACCCTGTATCTATGAACGAAAATTTACTTCTAAATACTCATGCCCTGTTCCTGTATATCGAACGGAAACCCATTCGAAAGAAAGGCAGTCACTCCAATTCGAATGAATTTGAGTTTTTATATTTTTGAAAGTTCGTTTCGGTTGTATGAGAAGACATTGAATATCAAAAATGAGTATTTTCAAATTTTTCGCCTGAGAATTCATTCATTTGTTAACAACATTTTTACTTTTTTCTTGACACTTATTGTATATGTTCGTTTATTGCTCGACAACAAAATATGAAGTGACTTGCCTTTCGAAATAGAAGAACAAAAATCAATTTTCTTTCGTTTGGAATACGAAAGAAAGCTTTCGTTCGATATACAGGAACAGGCCATCAAACTAAATTAAATTAAAAAGTATTCACAATTTCGTTTATCCAAAATTAGAAATGTAGAAAGAGTTTACGACTTTTGCGATATACGTATAATACCGTCGTACACGTATGTCGCGAAAGTCATAATTTTCGACAGGCCAACCCTGATCCCCAAGTCCCCAACTCAAAATGTTCCTGTCCATCCTCGAAAAATATCCCCAACTTTGGGAATAATCACCAATATCCGGCAACACTGGCCACCGTGGTGCAGTAGTAAGCAATACGTACAAAGGGTTATGGGTTCAATCCCAGCTTCGGCCAAACACTAAAAGAGTTTTTCAGCAGTGTATTATCCCCTCTTAGTAATGCTGGAATTGAAATGTATTCAATTCAATATTTTATTCATAATCTATAAGTCGTAAAAGGGCCAAAATGATTACAGAGTAATGTATCATGACACTAAGATTCATTTATATATAACATAAGGTAAAAAAATAGAATGTTCATGGATATGAAACGTTTCCCCACAAAACAAAAAAAAATTTACCCATTATCAACACTTTATCCGATATCAAACTCTTGAACTGAATGGCCAAAATGTCTACCCTTATATGGAATACATATATTCCAGATACGACATACCCTTACCTCAAATAAATTCCGCATTATCAGGGTATTAAACCGGGGACATATCAGGGAATGAGATCTGATAGATGACCCAAACCGAAAATGAGATGATAAATATTGTGGACTTCTGGCCTTGTATACTTTATAAACTAGTGTCATCAGGCTAATCTTTATAAAATTGTCAAAAGCACAACCCAAAAAGTCCCTAACATATGCCGATACATGATCATGTGTGCGCAGTCCATAAACGTACCTAATTACCCTATTGAAATACATCTCTAACCTCATTCTGTTCGTCCTACTGGTTCCTGAATACACCTCTAACCCGTTAGGCATTAAAAAGCTATGGAATCTATTGTCTAAAATTACGACTTTTTTATATATTTATTTATAGGTTAATATCATTTAAAATTAAGCTTAAGACCACCTAAGTAAGTTCAGACTAATGTGTTCTTAAGCTTAAAGTATTAGTTTCTTGCGTGTTTTTCAGTATGGCATTCTATTTTGAATTTCTTTGTTAAATATATATTTGCATTCATTATATAGTTCAATAAAGAAAATAAAACTTTGATATAAAGCCATTTAAGCACAAATGTGTTATGTATTTCAACGAATTGCCAATGACTCTTTGAACTCGCTTTCTTAATGAAAATATGGCGACAATTTTGCAATACAGAGATATAATTTCGATTTCATAGAGTCACCCATAAAGTACTTTAAACTCTGACATAGATACATACATCAACATTCATTGAGCGCATGATGCTGCTACCAATATTAGTTTAACAAACGAACAAAGGAAATATATTCTCTGTTTCTCAGAGTAAACAAAAGACTTAAGCAACAAACTTGATGCATGTACTCAATAAGTGGCCCCAAAAACTAAAATTCAAATCAACAACAATCACAGTAAAATATAATGAGGCATCAAAAAATCTGAAAGAGAGAGAGAGCGAGTGAAAAAATGTTAAAAGGAAATCGAAAGAAAACAAAATGCATCAAAGCGAATACTTACAATGTTTGGTCTCTGAGTTTTGGTTGTTTTGACTTTAACAATAAATGCAATCTCAGCGTAAAACAACCTGTTACCGAAGTTGTGTGAGAATGGTAGGAGACATAGTTCAAATGAGAAGTAGGCCAATACACAGCAGTGTAAACTAAAACGTAACTTATACAAACAAGACGTGGCTTTACTATGAGTTTCAATATAGAGAAGCTCAATTCATGGCTTTAAAGGCCAGTCTTAAAGAAAACGTTCAAGGCGAAGGTTGTATACATTTTATTAACTCCAAAGATTGAAGCCGGGGCTTGTAAATAAGTGCAATCATATAGAAGAGAAATACTTTTTTTATTAACTACTGTTGTAAAACACTCACATAAAAGGTAAGTAAAAAAAATGACATATAATCCCAGAGAAATATGGCATAATTAAGTGGTAATGAGGGTGGGTTGACAAAAAAATTTTTCATTTGGAGAAATTTAATTAATCTTTTGGGAAAGTGTCGCTATCCCCAATTGTAATTTAGTAAACATGCAAGTATGTATGTTTTACTTGTTACTGAAATCCATTGTTTGGCCTCCACTTCAGTAAGTGTTGGAAGAAGCATCACCAATTATTTTCCATAGTTTTCAATGACGTGGAATGTTTTCTTCTTCCGTTCCATCTTCCCTACTACACGGCTACTTTTGCGGTCATTAACTTTAGTTTCATTTTATCATGATATCGAATTCGTTTTGTGTTTCTTATCGTTTGTTTTGTATTGTGTTTTTGTGCTGTTTATGATGGCTACATAGTTACACAAGTATTTTCTTTGGTCTCGACATTGAACTTTTTTTTAAGTTTTATGTTAATGATTGCATAAAATGATTAGGGTGGTTCGAAAATGCATATTTTGCTCTTGTTCGCATATGAGTAAAACAAAAAAAAATTGGATTACGCTAAATCAACTTTGAAATTAGTTAATAAAAGCCCACTTATATAAAAGCCAACTATATTATATCCTCAACCAACACTACTGGTATAGTTAATCTGTAAAATATGGAGGAATCTGTAAAAATTAGAGAAAATTACATTTTTGCGACAAAAAAGTTCCATATTACCCATCCAAAAATAACATCATAGTTATATAGGGATTGTATAACATTTTGAGCTGTGTTTTTTGGAAACAAGAAATTGCTGGGCCGATGTACGGACGGACGTCCAGGACCCTAAAAACGCAAAAAGAAGCTTTTTCAGTCTGCACGTGTGGAGATTATTGGCATTTGTGGATGATGTTTGGTCAATAATTATGGCATAAGTGTCATCATTAGTAATATTTCATTGAAAAATTTCTTGATATATAATTAGGTTCAACTATTGGCAAGGAATTGAGTAGGCGACGCATTCCACCTACAAAATTTTGATTTTTTATAACTCAAATTAGATTAACATTTTTTCAAATTAAATTAATTTTGTTGAGATTTTGTTTAAATTTATGTAAACAACTATTGGGATAAACTAGTTATTTTTGAAAAATATATGTAATAGGAAATATTAATTTTATTCTTTTTTTCATTGTTTGGGATGTCTCCATTAACTGTAAAAGGGAATAATCACTTCTAGTGTTTCCAGTCTTTAAGGTTACTTGGACACATAAATTTATTGTTTTAATTCAAACAACGACCTACCCTAATAATAGCACAAACTGATCTATGTTTTATTATTTGTTTCATGTATTTAGCCTAAAATCACAATTCGAAATTTTGAATGTGGAAACACAAAAGGTGTGATAACACCGTCATATATTTTTGTTTTATAACATCAATACTAAATAGATATGTATTTCATAACGATGGATTTACGCTTGTATTATTTATATAATAATATAATAGTTTTGATATATTTTATTATAAAATAATTAATGCTTGTCAGGTACACTAGTTTCATATATGGGCCAGTAACCTTAGGTTTAGTGTATAAACAGCCATAGAACTATTGACATTGAAAGTCATATCATTTAATTATTAGTTAATATACACATATTAATTATTACATTTACTATATTAATATTGAAAAGAAAAACTGTTTATACTTTAAGGGATTTGCAAAAAAACAGGTTAGTTGTATTGAGTAAAATGGCGGTCTCTAAGAATTTTATCTGAAATATAAGTTAGGTAATAAAATTCAAAGTGTTAATAGAAATGGTAATTAAATTCACACATTGTTTGGATCGTTCTAATCTTACTTTGTAGATATAAATAAAATTGTTATTTAATTGAAAAAATCCCCTAGAGATGAAAAAATGTAAAATATGCCCTACAGTAGCAAAAATGATGTTCTAAAACCAAAAATTTATAGAATCTCACTATTGCATAGTTAACTTATATGGTAATAAAAAAATTCTAGTATGAATCTCTATCGCATGCTGTTACAATTTCTCAGTACCAATTGCTTAATATATAGTCCATACTCGATTGCTTTACTACTACAACGCCAAAAGTCATTTTGAGCTATTCCATGGCATAGAAATTTTTGTATGTAGAGGGAGATATTCCCCAAGGAGGAATTTACTATGGAATGTTGCTATAACCAGTCTATTGCTCTCTTTAGAAAATGAAAGTATAAAGATGGTGACATAGAATAATATTATGGGTCTGATTACCATATACAATTAGATATACTATATATTTAGAAAAAATAATCGAATGGCGACATTGTGTATCTCAGGTGTATTTATTAGGACATATGCAGATTTTTTTTAATGCCATATTACATTGATTGCCTTAAGACATATTGGTCAAACAGCCAGCTACAACTATACATAAAGACCTTGCTAGCCATTTTTATAATGAGCACACGCAGAGAAGAAACATGATTGTCACAATCATATTCGAAGAGTAAAATAATATGATAGGAGCTATTTTTGCGACGACCATGTAACATTTTAACCTGCAACCATGTTGGCTCAGTGAACATGGTTCTAAGAAAAATAAAATTGTCCGCATCTAAAATGTTATTATAATGATAAAAATAATTTTGTTTCCATTAAAAGACAATGGTCACGATCTAAAATGTTATGGTATTCGTCAAAAATGTTTTTCTTCCAGTTAAAAGAACATGGTCACAACCTAAAATGTTTTGATCTTTATGAAAAAAATTTTTTTCATCGTCGAAAAAAGGACGCCACTTGAGAAAAGAAAACACAAAATTAACTTTATTTATTTGTTTTTATTTATTTATAAACTAATTCATTGTTTATTTGTATTTATAATGTCGTGCAAGCAAACATCACATATTTTTACACACTCTATTTTGGTTCAATTTCAACAATAAGTAATCATTCCATATTTACTTCGTGTTCATCAAATGTACCAACGCAGACATCATGTAACTGCAAATAAAAATAAATTATACCATATATCAAAATGCAGAACAAAATACAGGTACATTTTTTTCAATTACACTTTCCTTTTTTGTGTTCACGTGCCACTTTTGAATAAATAAATTAACATAAAACTCAGTAATTCGGTATTCTCCGTCCATTCCAAGAAACAATCAATACATGACTGACGCGCAAAATAAAAATCGTGTGTACCTGCTTAATGTTTTTATACAATTCTTTTCGCTGCAAAAAAAAAAATAAAATAAAAAATTAAATGGTCACGAAAACAATGTACATGGACTTTATGACCATGTAATGGTTCTAGACATGTCTATACGTAACCTAAAAAATACTTTTTTCTCTGCAAAAAAGTAAAAAAAAAATGAATGGTCAGGTACATGATTTTCTCGACCATGTAATGGTCTCAAATTCTATCATTTAAATAGTAGAACATGTTTGTGGCATTTGGGAACCATTTAAATGCTTATTGCCAACATATATTTTTCTCCGATCGAAAATTAGTTTTACAAAGACAAAATACATGATTTTCGCGACCATTACCTACTCTAGATAAGCATTAAATGGATGCGGCAACCATGTCCAAACATTTTTTTCTGTGCGTGCATAGAAACTCAGTCACACTACAGTTCTTAAAATAATATTAGATGTGGCAACTGCGCTGGTGAAACCTATTTTCAACAAGAAAACAACTTTCAACACTGTATACCAATAATAAAAACTGGCCGCTAACGACAAAAAAGGCTATGCGTCTGAATGTCCCAAAAACATTTATAGACGATTCACCTTTCGGGAAAATTACTTGATTTTAGCAAAATTTTTTCAAATGTGAAAAGAATTTCCATATTAATGTTTTGCTTAGTTTAAACTCCACAATCTTTCTTAAATATATGAAGTTATCTTTAAAACAGAAATTACTATTATTTTTCATATATATATATTTTTTAAAATTGACAGAAAAAATTAAGAAATTCTGAACTATTTTGTCGGAGACACAAATTTGCGAAATCTTTATGCTTCATTTGTATATAATTTTTATACCCTCCACCATGTAACACATCGAAATATTGCTCTAAGACCCCATAAAGTGTATATATATATATTCTAGGTCGTGGTGAAATTCTGAGTCGTCCGTCCGTCTGTTGAAATCACGCTAACTTCCGAACGAAACAAGCTATCGACTTGAAACTTGGCACAAGTAGTTGTTATTGGTGTAGGTCGGATGGTATTGCAAATGAGTCATATCGGTCCACTTTTACGTATAGCCCCCATAAAAACCGACCCCCAAATTTGGAGAAGCAAATTTCATCCGATCCGGCTGAAATTTGGTACATGGTGTTAGTATATGGTCTCTAACAACCATGCCAAAATTGGTCCACATAGCCCCCATATAAACCGATCCCCAGATTTGGCTTGCGGTGCCTCTAAGATAAGCAAATTTCATCCGATCCGGCTGATATTTGGTACATGGTGTCAGCATATGATCTCTAACAACCATGCAAAAATTGGTCCACATCGGTCAATAATTATATATAGCCCCCATATAAACCGATCCCCCCATTTGGCTTGTGGAGCCTCTAAGAGAAGCAAATATCATCCGATTGGGGTGAAATGTGGTACATGGTGTTAGTATATGGTCTCTAATGACCATGCAAAACTTGGACCACATCGGTCCATAATTATATATAGCCCCCATATAAACCGATCACCAGATTTGACCTCCGGAGCCTCTTGGAAGACCAAAATTCATCTGATTCATTTGAAATTTGATAAGTGGTGTTTATATATGGCCTCAAACAACCATGCAAAAATTGGTCGAAATCGGTCCATAATTATATATAGCCCCCATATAAATCTATCCCCACATTTGACCCCTGGAGCCCCTTGGAAGAGCAAAATTTATCCGATTCGGTTAAAATTTGGTACGTGATGTTAGTATATGGTATCCAACAACCATGCCAAAAGTGGCCCACATCAGTCCATAATCATATATAGACCCCATTTAAACCGATCGCGAGATTTGGTTTTAGAGCCTCTTGGAGGAGGAAATTTCATCCGAGTCAGTTGAAATTTGGTACATTGTGCTAGTATATGGCCGTTAATAACCATGCCTAACTAGGTCCATATCGGTCTATAGTTATATATATCCCTCATATAAATCTATCCCCAATCATACAAAAATTGGTCCATATCAAGTTCATAATTATATATAACCCCAATATAAGCGACCACCATATTTCAATTCTGGGTCTCTACGTACCGTGCAAAAGTCCATATCGATTCGTAATTATTTGTAGACTTACCTATACATACCTTTTTTGTCTAGTATATACCACGTATGGACTAACTCGCAACTTGGAAAACGATGTTAAGAAGTTTTAAGATACCACAACCCAAATAATTCGATTGTGGATGACAGTCTTTCGTAGAAGTTTCTACGCAATCCATGTTGGAGGG
Source organism: Haematobia irritans (assembly GCF_050003625.1). Taxonomy (NCBI): domain Eukaryota; kingdom Metazoa; phylum Arthropoda; class Insecta; order Diptera; family Muscidae; genus Haematobia; species Haematobia irritans. The sequence continues at coordinate 145,561,703 of NC_134397.1, read as the reverse complement.
CGCATAAGCTTCGGCCTGGCCGAACTTACTTACGCAAAAAATTATTAAAATCATGGAAACTTTCTTAAAACGTAATAATTCCATGAACTAAAATAAAATTAAATATAGGGTTCACTTTTTTTGAGTGAACTTATTAGTATTATGTTACAATCAGTAAAATAAAATAAAATTTAGTTACAATTGATACGCCCCACCTTTTAATTAAATTAAATTTTATTACATTTTTAATTAAAATATTAATTATTTCATTTTAAAAATATAATTGAAAATTGTTCGGAAATAATTTGTTTCAAAATTTAAATGGTTCATTCTATTTTTTATGTTATTACAAGAAAATTATGTCATCTAAAAGACAAAACAAATAAGCAATAATACAATAAATAAATTATTATCTCAATTAAAAAATTTTTTGACCAAAATCAATTACATTTTTTAATTGAAATAAAATTTAATGTGTCGCAGAAATCAATTAATTTTTTTAATAAAGTATATTTTTTAATTCAATTTTATTCTGGGATTTACACTATAATTTTCGTGATTGTAGGAAATTAAGTTAAAAAATGAATTGGATAAATTAATTTCAATTAATATTGGTTTAGGGTATCATGCACTGAAAAAAACAGTGAATCCAGCAGGAAGAAAAACTTTCGAAAAATTTGGAAATTTTGAAAAATTAGATAAATTTTAGAAAAATTATATTTAGAAAATTTTAACTAAATAATAAGTAAATATTTTTCGACAAATTCAACAAGAAAATTTTGTAGTTTGAAGGAAAAAATTGGAATTCAAAATTGCAAGAATGTCTTTAGTGCCATACGAAGTTCAAGATGGGCGCATAGTAGTAAAATTTACAAATTTAAAGAAATAATGTACTATTTTGTGAGAAGTACGAATTTAGTATATCTGTTTTCTTCATTCCCCTTTTTTTAGTTCATTTAACTAATGTATGCACACAAATTTTTTTTCCATGTACACTTGATGAGAGACAACTTTTCTTATGAATTTTGATCTGCTGAATTCGAAAAATTTTTTTAAAAATTTTTTTATATTTAGTGAAAAAACGATATAATCAGACATTTCTAACTCGAGATATAATTTGTTTAGTGAAAAAAGAGCGAAAAACTAAAAATAACGGGATATCTCAAAAACTGTTCCATAAAAAATTATTAAACATTTTTTTCGAATTCAGCAGATCATCCATGAACTGAAATCAAGTTAAATTGGCTTTAGTGAAATAGAAGATTCACTTTTTTTAGTGTGTAGTTGGAACAGTTCGAACTTATATCTTTCTTCATATTTAATTACAAATGTACTTTTCACAAATGTTTGATCGATATACGAGTATACTTCGACATTGACAAACTATTTTCAAAAACAGAAAAAGGCAATTTCTATATTGCATTTCTTATGTCTGTAATATTTTGACAAAAAATGCACATAATTCCAAGGTAATGCTTACAACTTGAAATACATCTTTTTTATGTAAACTTTAGTGGCCTTGGCAATATTAGCATATGCAAAAATAAAGTTCAATGGTCATAAACGTTTGCAAAAATCTTCCATTCAAAAAACAAACAAAAATTATAAAGATTGGACATCGACCTAAAATCCCATTGCATTCTGCATATTCCACCAAAATATGTATATTGAGTCAAATTTAAATTCGAATTTTTGCTTTGATTTAATATCACGTCAAAATCGATTAACATAATATATAATAGCAGCATATAAACTTTTAAGAGAGAAATTTTCGAACTATATATATCTTAAGATTAGACAGTTACGTTGCTAACCTCCTTAATGAATATTGAATGAAAACACAAAATTATAATAAAAATAAAATAAATAAATATATGCACATCTATATTTTGTAGATGGGTTTGTTGGCTTGGTTGCCTAGCAGCGATAATTATATGCGTGATATTAGCATAATGGCTGTAATCTCTGGGTTTGTTGCCACTTTATTAAGTATAAGATTTTATTTGCGTATAACTGCCGGAAGGTGTTTTACTGAGGTAATATATTTTTTGCCATCCCCATAGTGATCTTTTGTAGAATCCCTATTTGAATTTCCCTTTTTTGTTAAGTACGTCTTTTGATTATTGTAAATAAGCAAAAAAAATCCCCCCTATATTGTCATTACTCTTATTCTAATAAATGTAAATATGTACTACAAATTGTGGCCTAATGGTATTTCCCAGTTATTATCTACGTATGCGTTTTCAATGTAATAGTAAGCGATTTGTGGAAAAATACTAAACTCAATAAACAATTTGAGCCGGAAGAATTTACTGAGGAAATGACGTTATAAAGTTAAAGTGCTCTGAAAAAAAAAACTAATGATAAATCGAAAAGATCTTGACCCGAAACCTATTTAAATACAGTTTATATGACAGAGGTGACAGATGTCGATAGTGTTGGATAATCAAGATATATTTCCACGGAATCGGAAACGTTTTGTTTTTTTTTTTTATTATATGAAAACTTCATCATTCCGAAACTATATATTTTTCTTTCCTTTTTTGTTAAAATAAACATTAGGGGTTACATGTTAACATTTGTTTCCTCAACCCACCTTTCAAAATACCAAATAATAAACTTATTGTATAAAAGTCTTCCAATTTGTTTATACTGTGGAAGAAAGATTTCAAATATGCTTACTCTAAAAAAATAATTTATTCCAAAAATTTTTCTTTAATTACTTTGTCATTGATTCCGAACCAAAAAATATAGGAATTACACTAAGGCTACATATAAAACCCAATTCACTTTATAATATAGGTTTTGTGTACTTGATACTGTGAAAAAAAAAAAATAATGTAAGACTTTTTTCATATTTTATCATATCTTCACAAATATGTTAACTGCAAAATTAAATATCGGAATATAATGACAATTTCTACAATACTTAAGAAATGGGTCAGGTTTATTAAAGCCATAACACTTCAGTTTAATGTAATCTTCTTTAAGTAAGGATAAGCATTTTAGAATCAAATTGCCTTTCTCTATATAGAGCCAAATAGCTCTAATGGAAAATTGACTTTTATAAAGTAAAAATTTCTTTTATCAGCGAAATGTGTTTTCTAAGCTAGGCTTGAAATTGTTTAGCTTACGACAACATTTTTTTTGTCAATTTAGGTATGTTTTTTTCATCTTCTTCTGCACTATTCTTTACTACGGTGAGTTACTATCGAGTCTCTGAACACTGGCAATTGATGCCAAAATTGTTATTGATGCGATTTTCTTATTTTGTTTGCACTGAAAATAGAGTGAACCCACCAGGAAATAAAATTTTGGTTAATTTTAGAAAATTTAAATTATTTTAAGAAATTTTTAACTAAACAGTATTACAAACGCTGATATCACGCCGATATCACAAAAATAAGTAAATATTTTTCGACAAAATCAAGTTAAATTTTTTTCATTTCTTAAAAAAAAAAATTGTAGTTTGAAGGAAAAAATTGGATTTCAATTCAAAATTGCAAGAATTTATTTAGTGCCATATGAAGTTCACGATGGACGTATTTGTAGTAAAATTTACAAATTTAAAGAAATAATGAACTATTTAGTGAAAATTACGAATTTAGTAAATCTATATACCTCATTTGTGTATAGTTTTTCCCGTGTTTTTAGTCCATCTAACAAACGAACGCAAAAAATTGTTAAAGTTAACGAAACTTTCTCAAAACATAATAATTCCATGAACTACAATAAAGTTAAATTGGATTTAGTGAAATAGAGGGTTCACTTTTTTTTTTGAGTGTGTTTTGAATTTCCTCATTGAGAAATTACTCGTTATATGTGCATTCATTTTCGGTAAAGGGAGCTCTTAGTGAGCGTAACAGCAAATTGTTTGAAAAACTCCCCAGCAAAAATTTGGAAGTTGTTCCAAAGGCACAACTTTAAAAGCACTTCCAAAAATGTCTTCCAAAAGATGTTTTTATTTTATTCACACAGGAACTTCTTTTAATTTATTTTTTTATAAATTAATTCTTTCATATTTCTAATGGGTAATTTTAACTTTTTTTGTTTCAAATGGGTTAAAAACAGAGTGAGAATTAATAAAATGGTACAACTTATTAAAATTTTAGTCAAATTTAGAAAAATTGGGAATTTTTGAAAATATTTGACATCATTTAAGCGTTAGAATGTATTAAAAATTATAAAAAATATAAAAATTATTTATTCGGCAATATGTTATATTTTTTTTTAATTCGCATCCAAAACAATGAATTCGAATCACAACGGCTGTTGAAATTGTCCTATGTCAAGCCCATGTTAAATTTATCGCTTCTGTGCCAATTTTTCACCGCTTCCGGCTCCAAAAATAACATTTTCACTACTTTTTTGGCAACGTTTTTTTTTGCTGGGCCATGATGAGGAGACAAAAAAGCACATTTATCTACAGAAATGGCGTCATAAAGTCAAAGTGCTCTAAAAAATTGTTGAGAGCAAATAAAACTAAATTTACAAAATTTTTTATAAATTCAAAAAAAAATTTTTTTTCAAAATTTAAAAAAGTCGATTATTCCAAATTAAAATGTTTTAAAATTTTTTAAAGAATTTTGAAAGTTCAAAAGTATTGATTCTGATTAGAAATCCCTATCCTGGCATCATTGATCCAATTAATTTTTTAATTGAAATGTCTTTAACCACGAAAATGATAGTATCAATCACATTTTTAATTGAAAATTAAAAACTATTTGATTAAAAAAATAATTTATTTAATTTGAAAATTTCAATTAATTTTTTGATTGATTCAATTAAAAATTTAATTGATGTTGATTGCAAAACTCAATTAATATTTTAATTAAAATGGTAACTATTTTCAATTACTTTCTAATCTGACTTTGTATTTTTAGTTTGATTAACAAAAAAAATATATTTTGAAATAATTTTGTATTTAAAAATTAAAAAAATCCATCACTTTTTTACTGACTTAGTCTTCCGAGTTTGATTAAAATGTTAATTGAATCAATTAATTTTTTGATAAAAAATTTAAAAATTTTCAATCATTGACTTAATTAACTTAAGGTTTCTATCTTGATTAAAAAGTTATTTGTATCAATTAAATTATTAATTGAAAAAAATTTCTACTTCAATCAACTTTTTAATTGGAAATATTTTGTTGATATTTTTTTCTGTGTAGAACAAAAATGAATGGATTTCTAAATTTAGGTTATTTCCACATACTTTTGCCATTAGAATAAAAAAGAATATTTTCCCTCAAAACAATGGTCTATTGAATTGGAAACATTTTGTGTTAGCTACTATGTATGAAAAAAAGAGTAGAGCAAATAGTATCTCTCTTTTCACTTCTGATCTCTTTATTGGATGACTACAATATACTGAATATGTGTTGATGATCAATACCTACAATAGACTATAATGTTTAGCATTATAGACCGATATGCGAAAAAAATCCAATGTCAATGTCATAGACTAAATATTTAGATATTTGCAAATGATAACAAAAATCAATGACAGACGATTTAGTATATTAGGTAGATATATTTTTTGGTAAACATATTTACCACCACTCCCTTTCCGGTTTTCAAACAATTTAGTTAATGAATCTAGTTTTTTAGAGTTTCAATACTGTATTTTTTTTTATTTGAAACATTTACACAAATTCAATAGAAACGAACTGTTATTTTCGGCAAAATAAAAATACATAGCTAATATTGTATTTAAAGCTAATGAAAGTGTGTATAAATAACAATAAAAAGTATTCAATTAAAAGAATATAAATGAAAACATTTTGAAATGTTTAATATCTTTATAATGATGTTGAACTGCACATGGATGTAAAGTGGCTATTATTGATGTTTGCCCTAATATTTTCTCAACTAGAAGGAAAAAAGGTGAACATTTTTTTGAGAAACTTATGTTTGTTTAAGAAACTTATATTTTTTTGAGAACTTTGTACAGTGAAAACTCGCAAACTTGGGACACGTCTCATAAGTACGTTTGTTATATTAACACTTTAAGCATAACCTCTTATAACTGGACACCTCCCAAATGTGGACAAAATATAGGGCGTTTTACTGTACATACATACACTGAAGAAAAAATATTGTCGTGAGACAAAATTTTAGTATCAATAAAATACGAATTCGAATTTTGCCTACCATAGAAGGCGCATTTCTCTGATATAAAGTGTTAATAATTGTTACTTGTGCATACCAGATTTTATATAAATCAAAATATCATTGAAATTTGTATAACTTTTCACATATTGTCAGTATACATAAAAATAATTTAATTGTTGAAAAACTTCTACCAAAAGATACCAAAATTTGAATAAACGGTTTCACAAGTTTAAATCAAGATTGGTTTTTTTCAACAATTATTTATTCAAATTTTGTTTTGAAAACGAGAATAGGATCTGTTTTTGTGAAGGATCACTGAAATAAAGATATTTGTTCATATTGGGAACAATCTGCTTCTAACGTAGAAGATTTATGAGAAAAAGTAGAAGACTACAGGGTCTTTCGCCAATAATGCCATTGACACGTTCACCATCCCGAGGGCTTCCGGAAAAGGATTCCCCTCATCAAGAACAAGTAAGTGGAAGACCAAACTCGCCAGCTAGAGAACACCAGGAAACAAATATCCCGTTGGTCGATTTACATCCTCCCTTACCATCGTCGTCACCTGAATCAATAACTTCGCCAAATATTGAATTGAACCAAGTAACTGCAATGTTTCAACAACAATTCGAGTCCATGAGGCTATTATTTTCGAGTCAAATATCATCTATTCAAGTCATGGTTGAAAACAACAATATTCAAATGCGGGAGTCACTAACCTCACTTCGCGCAGAAGTAAGAGATGAAATTTCTCGAGAACTAAATCAATCAGTAATTAGGGAACCAAACCAAAATGTAAGTACAATTTTATCTTTAAATAACCACGAACAAAATCAACAACCGCCAATGGCTCCCAACCGAACTGGACAGACAATTCAACCTGTCCTCGAATCGCAGCCTATTATACATCGAGCTAAGAAAATCTACCCCTTACCAAAGTTTTCCGGAATACCGGAAGACTGGCCTACCTTTAAAGAATCTTTCCTAACCACCACAGAAGAATTTCAATACTCTGACCTACACAATATAATGCGGTTAAGGGACTGCTTAGAAGGAAAAGCAAGAGAGACGGTAGAGTCATTACTAACATCTTCGAAAAATGTGAGCGACATAATAAAAACGCTGGAGGAGTCTTATGGCAGGCCAGAACAGCTAATAAGATCGCAGACAGAAAAAATACGATCTTTACCAAACGTGGAAGATTCGGACCTAGATGCCTTAATTGAATTCACCCACAAGGTGGGAACCATGACTGCATTCCTCAGCTCCGTAGGGGGATACCATCACCTTGCCAACCCATTACTGCTAAGTGAGCTGGTAGCAAAACTTCCGCCAAATAAAAGACTATCGTGGGCAGAAAAATCGCTTCAGCTTGGCCACATGCCTACTGTCAGAGAATTTGCAGAATGGTTATCAGAGCTCCGAAAAGTAATTAACATAGTCAAGGATTCTCTGCCTATGAACTCCAAGGAGGCTAAGAAAAAATTCGCTTGTGTTACAATTAACGACAGAAAATGTCCGATTTGTAAAGAAAATTGTAAGTCACTCTCTGTATGCCAAACATTTGCAAACCTTCCAGTTCAGGTTAAATGGAGAAAGGTAAAGAATTTGAAGCTATGCTTCTCGTGCTTAAAATTTGGACATCAGACAAAAAACTGTTTTTCAAAAAAACAGTGTGGAATCAATGGATGTTGTAGTATTCATAACGAAGTTTTACATAACAGCAAGGAGCAAGGTAAAACCGAAGTATTTGAAACTCAAGCCCGAAGTTGTCTAGCAGAGGTAAACGCAAAATCAGTATTGTTTCAGATAATTCCGGTGCGTTTATATGGCTCAAACCGGACCGTTGAAATATATGCATTTATAGACGACGGAGCAAATGTTTCGATGATTGACGAGGAAGTAAAAAATCTGTTGGGATTGAAAGGTAGAAAAGACGTCTTAGAAATTCAATGGATTAATCGCCAGGTATCGCGGGAAAGTGTTGAAATCGTGGATATCACAATAAGTGGAAGAGGTCCAGATTGCGAGCGTTATAATATGAAAAATGTCTATTCTACAGATAAAATTGATTTGCCGCTGCAAAAATTTGATAACAAGATAACTAAAGTCGAATGTCCCTTTTCCAGCTATAATGACGTGAAGCTAAAGATGATTATCAGCCTTGCTCATGCCTTCCTAACCGTTCCGATTGAAACACCCAAGATGAGATCACCTTCTGAACCTATTGAAACTAAAACGAGACTTGGTTGGCTAGTATATGGACCAGTGGAAGAAAATATCAAGAAGGACTTTGTTTCTTGTCACTTACGGCCACTAAATACGTTCGACGAGCCTGATAAATTTGAAAAACTAGAAAGTCTAATGAAGGAATATTTTGGTATTGAAACTTTCGGTATACGCCATACAGAGCCGACTATATCCCCAAATGATAAAAGGGCTTTAGAGCTTCTTAGACAAACGGTAAAAAAAGAAGGGGATAGATTTGAGGCTGGACTCTTATGGAGAAATGAATTTGAAAGATTCCCAAACACGTATGCCATGGCCTTCAACCGCCTTAAACTCGTAGAAAAGAAAATGGGAAAAGACGCCCAATACGCTGAAGAATATAGGAACAAAATACAAGAATATATTGACAAAGGATACGCAAGAATTCTATCTGAAGAAGAAGCATCCACAAGAAACGGGAAATGTTTTTACTTGCCACATTTTGGCGTAAAAACTGAAACCAAAAAAAAGCTTCGACTTGTATTTGATGCCGCAGCAGAAGTAGACAAAATTTCATTGAATAAGGCTCTACTTCCAGGCCCTGATTTAAATCAGCCGTTGATTAAAGTATTATTTCAATTTCGACAAGCTCCAATTGCAGTGTGCGGCGATTTAAAAGAAATGTTCCATCAAGTGAAGATAGTAACCCCAGACCAAGATGCTCAGAGATTCCTGTGGAGAGACGGAGATCCTTCCAAGCCGCCAAAGACATACGTGATGCAGAGAATGATTTTTGGAGCTACATGCTCCCCATGTACTGCACAGTATGTTAAGAATACTAACGCGGCCGAGTTTTCTGAAATGTTCCCGCGAGCTTCGTATAGTGTTATAAATAATCACTATGTCGACGATTATGTTGACTGTTTTGAGACAAACGAAGAAGCCATTAGGGTTGTTCAAAATATAAAACATATTCACCAAGCGGGGGGGTTTACTATGCATAATCTCGTTACAAATTCGAAAACCGTAGCGCTAACCCTAGGTATATCAAACGATAACACTGTACATATTGGTAAAGATCACATTGAACGAATTCTGGGAATGAATTGGGACCCACGCTTGGACGTATTTCTTTTCAAACTTCAATTTCACAAAGTTCCAAAGGAAGTTTTAGAAATGAAAGTAATCCCTACAAAGAGACAACTTCTCAGTGCTTCAATGTCCGTTTTCGATCCCTTCGGATTTGTTGCCGATTATATGATATCGGTGAAAATTTTGATGCAACAGGCATGGCAATGTGGAGTCGAATGGGACGATAGTTTGCCTGAAGAAATAAATGAGAAATGGAAAAAATGGCTTCAAAATTTGGACAAAGTCGCTCAATATGCAATACCCAGGTATTATTTTTCAATTGACCCAGCAGTGAAAATCGAGCTACATATGTTCTGCGACGCAAGCGAAGACGCAATGGCAACTGTGGCCTATTGGAGAGTTCTTTACAAAGAAAAGACAGACGTCGTATTCGTAGCCGGGAAAACGAGTTGCGCTCCTATACGTTATCATTCGATACCGAAATTAGAGTCACAATCCGCTGTAATGGCAACAAGATTGAAGCAAACAATAACAACATGTCACGACCGTATAAAGGTTAACGAAGTTTTCTTTTGGAGTGATTCACACACAGTAATAAAGTGGATCAGATCAGACCATAGAAAGTATAAGCAGTATGTTGCAAATAGGGTTTCGGAAATCTTAGAGGATTCCGAAATCACAGACTGGCGTTGGTGCCCCACGGCCTTGAACCCAGCCGATACCGCTACAAGAGGATTTTCATACAATTACGAACCACAGGGACGTTGGAAAACTGGTCCAGACTTTCTAAAACAAGATGAAAAGCACTGGCCAAAAGACAATTTGATGTTGGACATAAAAGATAGAAGTGATGAATTCTTAAAGTCGAAATTTTCATTAATAATAATACAAAATGTCGAATTTGTTAATTCCATCATAAATCGGTCATCCAAATACACTAAAGTAATACGCGTCATGGGTTGGATTTTGAGATTCGCTTCTATTATAAGAAGAAATTCAACAAAAGGAAACGAATTGGATTCCGATGAAATACAACATGCAGAATTCTTTTTGGTAAGAGAGATTCAAAAAGAAAATTTCCAGGAGGAATATTCAAAGCTGCTAGAAGGAACGACAATTGATAAATCCAGTTCCATGGTGTCTCTTAGTCCGTACATAGACGAGCAAAGACTAATAAGGGTCGGAGGAAGACTAGGTAATGCCGAAATACTGTCTGACTATGCTAAGAAACCTATTATTCTCCCGAAAGACCATAGATTTTCGTTTTTACTTGTTGAATACTATCACAAGAAAACATGCCATCAAAACACAGAGACTGTTATAGGAATGGTGAGACAAAAGTATTGGATACCTTCCCTTAGGGTATTAGTGAAAAGAATTGAAAATCAGTGCGTGCTTTGCAAAATAAGGAAGGCAAACGCAACTCAACCACAAATGGGGATACTACCAGCAGATAGGGTAACACCATTTATTCGTCCCTTTACATATGCAGGAGTAGATATATTTGGGCCATTTAATGTGTCTTTCCACCGCCGACACGAAAAACGATGGGTAGCATTATTTACGTGTCTCACAGTAAGGGCAATACACTTGGAAATTGTAACCGATTTGTCCACGGATGCCTTTCTAATTGCTTTAAGAAATTTTATAAACAGACGAGGTATTCCCACTCAAATAAGAAGCGATAATGGAAAAAATTTCGTTGGTATAAAAAAAGAGCTTCGAAATGAACTTGAATTTTTAGACTTTGACCAAATTAAAAGATCGTCATGTTTTTGGGGAATAAAATGGCTTTTCAATACGCCATTCGACCCAGCTTCAGGAGGAGCATGGGAACGACTAATACAGTCAGTTAAAAAAGCACTACATGTACTGATGAGAGATATGATCCCAAAATACGAAGTGTTTTACAGTCTCCTACTAGAAGCTGAAAATATAGTAAATTCAAGACCTCTTACGCATACTCCAGTAACTCCCCACGACCCGGAACCTTTAACACCAAACCACTTCCTGCTAGGAACTACAAACTCAAATCAAGTACCTGCAACTTACGATCCAAAACTCAATAGTTTGAGAAAACAATGGAGAGTGGCTCAAAACTTAAAAAATGGATTTTGGTCAAGATGGATAAGAGAATATCTCCCCGATCTCACTCGTCGCGTGAAATGGTGCCTACCAACTAAAGACATGAATGTGGGATGTTTGGTCCTCATATGTGATACGAACGCTCCTAGATCAAAATGGGGACTTGGTCGAATAGTCCATTTGTACAAAGGAAAAGACGGCATATCAAGATCAGCAGATGTTAGAACAAGTGTCGGCATCCTCAAACGACCTATATCTAAACTGGCCTTAATTGATGTCGAATCCACATAAATTTATGAAAATTTCCCAAGTCAATTTACGTGGGGGAGAATATGTTAATAATTGTTACTTGTGCATACCAGATTTTATATAAATCAAAATATCATTGAAATTTGTATAACTTTTCACATATTGTCAGTATACATAAAAATAATTTAATTGTTGAAAAACTTCTACCAAAAGATACCAAAATTTGAATAAACGGTTTCACAAGTTTAAATCAAGATTGGTTTTTTTCAACATAAAGTTTTTTTCTTTATTAAAAAGTCGATAAACTTTTCAATGAAGTCGTTTTGTCTTAATAGTTAAGTGATTGTACTTAAAACTGGGTATCTTAACATGAAAGAAACTTTTCTTTGACTAATGTCAACGCTTCAATAATTCTTCAAAATTAATGAAATAGTCTTTAAATTTGTTGAATTTTTCTATCTTGATTACAAAGCTAAAAAGCATTCAAATATAGGAGGTGTTTTTCAATACTTTACATTAAAGCCTGTTTTACTTGAAACATAGCATATTTGCTACTTAAAATCGAGTCTGAATTTTTTCATATCACACGAAGAAAAAAAAACGGAAAATTGAATAAATTGAAATTTGTTTCCTAGAATCAAGTACGCAAAACTAAAATTTAAAAGATAATTGTGTACAAAATGAATGCTTACCTCAATTCTCCTCTCCTTTGGCTCGGAATCAATACCAAAATTCTTAGTGTAAAGACAAAATCTTTTTTTCAGCAGTGATGCCAATTTGGTGCTTTTAGCACCAAATTTAGGGCTTTTTGATTTCCAAAAGCACCAAATTTCCTTTTTTATTCCTTTTCAAAAAAGCACCAACTTGATGTTTTCTGGCATTTTCATTTAGTGCTTTTGGTGCTTTTTTCAATTTGAACAGTATTAAGTTAAATATTTTTTTAAAGCTTAAACTCAACTACATTGCCAAATGTAGAATTTGATTGTTATTAAGATGGTATAGATTCATTTGTTAATCAATATTGGTATTTAGGGTATTGGTTAGAATCAATTTGGCGCAGGCATACGAGTACTTATACTCATACCTGGAAACAGGAATTTTTGCTGGAAAATGTCTAGCGACAAGTGCCGAATTTGTGAACTTGATAAAAGATGTAATTAAAAACGTTTGTATTAAATTAACAAAATCACTCATAACTGAAATAAATATTAATATTTCCAAATTTAATGTCGAAAAAATGTTTTTCTCCTTTAAAAAAATATTTTGAAATTTGTAAGACATTACTGACCGAAATGAATTGGATGAAAGCATAGAAGAGCTTGAATTTTATTTGGCTTTTGTAGTTTTTGTGGTGCGAGGTGGTATATGAGAACTTATAATACAGTTTTGGTGCTTTTTGCCTTTCGGGAGTTGGCATCACTGGTTTTCAGTGTACAATGTATTTCTTTAAGAGCAACTAAAGACGTATTTATGAGAAACGATCAAACGATGGCCTCTAACCTTTTTTATTTGTTTTTTAAAAAAAATTTCTTTAGCTTCAAAACGAAATTTTGTTTGTCTAAAATTTTGTTCCTCATAAAAGAAATGTGTGTAGTTAAAATAAAGAACATCTTTTGGAGGACATTTCTGGAAGTGCTTTTTTCAGTATAAATATATTCTAAATGGAAGTGTTTGACTGGATTTTTTTTTTCATTTAAAGTAAGGCTACAAATGAATTCTTCACTACACACAAAAAAATGTTTCTGATTCAATCACGAAATTAATTGATCCAATTAATTTTTTAATTGAAATGTCTTCAATCACATTTACGATAGTATCAATTAAAAAATTAATTGAAAGTCAATTAAAAAATTAATGGATCCGATTAAAAAATAATTAATACTATTGTGATTGATTTGTGTTTCAATTAAAAAATTTGTTTCATCAATTAAATTTTAAAAAAAATATATACTTTTTTTTACTTTATTAAGACTTTAATTTAATTTAGTATTATGTGTTACTATTGCTTAGATAACCATTGTAGTCTACCCAATTTAATCCTCCCTCTCTTTTTATCTGAACTTTCCAAATATTTTAAAATTATTTATAGCTCATTAATATAAAACAAGACTAACATAACATATATATTCTCAATTTCAGACAAAAATGGAAGGAAAGACTGTTTTAATTACTGGTGCCAACAGTGGTATTGGCAAAGAGACCACCCGCGAATTGGCTAGACGTGGAGCTCGCATTATTATGGCCTGCAGAAATTTGGAAACTGCCAATGCTGCCAAGGGTAACACATACATATTTGTAATTGCGATTAAACAAATACTTACTAAAATGCAATTTATTTACAGAGGAAATCTCCAAAGAAACTGGCAACAACAAATTGATTGTAAAGAAATTGGATTTGGGCAGTTTGAAATCAGTTCGTGAATTTGCTGCTGACATCCTTAAGACAGAGAATAAAATCGATGTCCTTATCCACAATGCCGGTATGGCCTTGGCTTTTCGTGGTCAAACCAGTGTCGATGGCATTGAACTGACAATGGCCACCAATCATTTTGGTCCATTTTTGTTGACTCATTTACTTATCGATTTGATGAGAAAGAGTGCCCCATCTCGTATCGTCATTGTGGCCTCTGAACTCTATCGTTTGGCTTCAGTTAATGAAAATAATTTAAATCCAATTGGTACATTCCCAGCTGCTTATTTGTATTATGTTTCGAAATATGCCAATATCTTCTTTGCCCGAGAATTATCCAAACGTATGGCTGGCAGTGGCGTCACTGTTAATTTCTTGCATCCCGGTATGATTGATTCTGGTATCTGGCGTAATGTACCTTTCCCATTAAATTTGCCCATGAAGGCCCTTACCAAGACTTTCTTTAAGACACCAAAAGGTGGTGCCCAAACCACCATCTATTTGGCCACCTCCGATGAAGTTGCCAATGTTAATGGTAAATACTTTATGGATTGTAAGGAAGCCAGTTTGAATCCAGCCGCCATGGATGTAGAGAAGGGCATGAAAATATGGGAAGAATCAGCGAAAATTGTTAAATTAACTCCTCAAGATCCTAAGATCGAACCCAAACACAGTATATTGGAAAAGTAACTGAAATTATATAAGGCACATACACACACATATGTATAATTAAGTTTGTATTTTTGTTTTCTTTTATCTAAATGAGTATGAGTACTTGTGGTATCTACAGTCTATTGCTTATGTACTTTAAGTTCTTTTATAATGTCTTTTTAAATAAAACAATTGTGAAAACATAGACGTAAAACTTTCGCTTACTTTTATGACCAAACACCATACACAGAAAAGTTTAACTTATGTTTGTAGCAAAGCAATTTATGTTTAGTTCATTTTTAATTTTTGTAAAAAAATTTCCCCAACTTAATGACATTTTCTTTATCCTAAGTATATCTCAAAATTTTTAAGAACTAAACGAGGGTAAAAAGTTCAATGACCGTATAAATAAGTCAATTTTAAATGAAAATTTTCGTACAATTCTCCTAAATATTAAGAATGAATTACAGCGTTGTTAATAATGTTTGACGCAAATATTTATACCCTTCACCACTACTGTAGTACAGGGTATAATAAGTTTGTGCATTTGTATGTAACGCCAAGAAATAGTAGTCACAGACCCATCTTTTAGTATACCGATCGGCTTAGAACTAAATTATGAGTCGATTTAGCCATGTCCGTCTGTCTGTACATGTAATTTTGTGCACAAAGTACAGGTCGCAGTTTAAGTTCGGTCGTCCTCAAATTTGGTATGACGTCTTTCTTCGGGTAACAGAAAATCGCTATTAATGTTGGAAAAAATCGGTTCAGATTTAGATATAGCTGCCATATATATTTATCACCGATGTGATCATAATTCACGTATTTATGAACCAATGGTCCTCAAATTTCATACATCTGAATGTTTTGCCAGTCCCGTAAAACCTGCAAAATATCAGCGAAATCGGTTCAGATTTAGATTAATTTTTGTTTTTATGGGACGTAAGAATTTTTTAAATGGTAGAAAAAATTTAAATTGTTATTATTTGCACAACACATTATGGAAATCTCAAAAACTGGAATACAATTTAGTAAAATTTTCCCACGAAGTAGTTCATTATACCCTTCACCACTACTGTGGTACAGGGTATAATAAGTTTGTGCATTTGTATGTAACGCTAAGAAATAGTGGTCATAGACCCATCTTTTAGTATACCGATCGGCTTAGAATTAAATTCTGAGTCGATTTAGCGATGTCCGTCTGTCTGGCTGTCTGTCCGTTCCTCTGTCTGTATATGTAATTTTGTGCACAAAGTACAGCTCGCAATTTAAGTCCGATCGCCCTCAAATTTGGTATAGGGCCGTTTCTTGGGACAGAGAAAATCGCTATTGGTTTTGGAAAAAATCGGTTCAGATTTAGATATAGCTGCCGTATATATATATCCCCGATTTGGTCATAGTTAGCGTATTTATCAACCGATTTTCTTGAAATACCGTACATCCAAATATTTAACGAATCTCGAAAATCTTGCAAAATATCAGCCAAATCGGTTCAGATTTAGATATAGCTCCCATATATGTCTTTCGTCCGATTTAGACTCATATGACCACAGAGGCCAAAGTTTACTACCGATCTTCGTGAAATTTTGCACAGAGGGTAGAATTGACATTCTACCAATGCTTGGTAAATTTGATTGAAATCGGTTCAAATTTAGATATAGCTCCCATATATATCTTTCGTCCGATTTGAACTTATATGGCCACAAAAGCCAGAGTTTTGCCGTGATTTGCTTCAAATTTTGCACAATGGGTACGTTTAATAGTATCGTTAAGTGTGTCAAATTTTGTTAAAATCGGTTCAGATTTAGATATAGCTCAGATATATATCTTTCTCCCGATTTGGACTTTTATGGTCTCAAAAGCCAGAGTTTTGCCCTGACTTACTTCAAATTTTGCACAAGCGGTACTTTTAACGATATTATTGTATGTGCCAAATATGGTCAAAATCGATTCAGATTTAGATATAGCTTCTATATATATCTTTCGTCCGATTTGAACTTATATGGCCTCAAAATCCAGGGTTTTGCCGCACAAATTTATAGCGTTAGCCGATTTAAATTTTAATTCTAGAGATTTTTTAGAAGTAAAAAAATTGTCTCCTTTTTATAGCTTCCAGCAAATGTGAAGTAGTTGAGATGGTAACACAAATTTTGGCCTACATAGGGGTGAAGGGTATAATATAGTCGGCCCCGCCCGACTTTTTTTCCATAAAATTGTTTTTTTTTTTGTATGATGGGGGTGTAATAAGTTTGCCATTCAGATTGTAACGCATCGAGAAGCAAGCAGTTAATGTTAATATATGTATATGGGAACTATATATTTATGTACTGATATGCATACAAAGTCTAAAGTCGGCGGGGCCGACTATATTATATCCTGCACCTCTTTGTAGATCCACATTTTCGATAGCATATCAAATCCGTCCAATGTGTTGGGTGCTATATATAAAGGGTTATGTTTCCATATATATGTTTAAATCTGACCTGATCTGGACAAAATTTATTAGAGTTCTACAAAATTTATAAACTTTTAATTTAAGTCGGTTTATGCCCTGGGGTGGAACGCAATGTTAGTAAAAAAATATGTGAAACATTTAAATCTGAACCAATTTTTAGGCTACTTCGCGAAAGTGTATTTATGATTTATCGGTTGATAGATATGTATTAGAAGTACGGGCAAATCGAAATAATTTTTACAAGTTTTCGACTTAGCAGTGGCGATTTTAAAAGGAAAATGTGGGTATTTTTGCCCAAATCGGAAAAACATATATATGGAAGCTACATCGAAATCTGAACCGATTTCAACCATGCATAGGTACTATGTTAATTCTACTCTCTGTGCAAACTTTCACGTAAATCGGATTACAATTTTGACCTATGTGGTCATATGACGAAAATCAGGCTAAAGATATATGGGAGCTATATCTAAATCTGAACCGATTTCAACAAAATTTAGCACACTTGTCCACACTACTAATTGTACTCCTAGTGCAAAATTTCAAGCGAATTAGGGTAAAACTCTGGCTTCTGGGACCATATAAGTGCATATCGGGCGAAAGATATATATGGGAGCTGTATCTAAATCTGAACCGATTTCAACGAAAATTGGCTGGCATATCCAGAACCTTAATTCTACTCCCTGTGCAAAGTTTCAAGTAATTCGGGTATAAATTTTGGTGTCTGTGGGTATATGAGTCTAAATCGGTCGAAAGATATATATGGGAGCTATATCTAAATCTGAAACGATTTAAACCAAATTCAGCAAGCGTAGTTAGAATGTTAATTCTACTCCCTCTGCAAAATTTCACGTAAATCAGAGTACAACTTTGGCCTCTGTGGTCTCATTAGTGCAAATCGAGCGAAAGATATATATGGGAGCTATATCTAAATCTAAACCGATTTCAATAAAATTTACCACAGTTGACTACACTACTAATTGTACTCCCAGTGCAAATATGTGGGAGCTATATCTAAATCTGAACCGATTTGAATCAAATTTGACTTGACTACAATACTAATTGTTCTCCTTGTGCAAAATTTCAACCAAATTGGGGTAAAACTCTGGCTTCTGGGGCCATATTACTCCATATCAGGCGAATGATATATATGGGTGCTATATCTAAATCTGAACCGATTTAAATCAAATTTGACGCACTTGATATAGTACTAATTGTTCCCCTTGTGCAAAATTTCAAGCAAATCAGGGTAAAACCCTGGCTTCTCGGCCCATATAAGTGCATATCGGGCGAAAGATATATATGGGAGCTATATCTAAATCTGAACTGATTTCTTCCAAAATCTATCGGGTTCTATTCTGACCCAAAACAGACGACCTAGACTTTGATCACAAAAATTTGTTCACAGACAGACGAACGGACGGACATGGCTAGATCGACTCAGGGACCCACTCTGAGCGTTATTGCCAAAGACACCATGTGTCTATCTCGTCTCCTTCTGGGTGGGTATGCACTAACTTATAATACTCAGTTCCACAGTGTGGCGCAGGGTATAAAAAACAGTGAATCCAACAGGAAATAACATTTTGGTTAATTTTAGAAAAATGTATCCAAACTGTATTACAAACAAACCGATATCACAAAAATAAGTAAATATTTTTCGGCAAATTCAAGAAAATTTATTAGACATAATTATTTTTTTTCGCTTGATAAAGTAAATTTTGTAGTTTGAAGAAAAAAATTGAAGTTCAAAATTGCATGATTTTTAGCTCCATACGAAGTTCAATGTGGGTGCATTTGTTGTAAAATGTAAAAATTTTATGAAATTCTGAACTATATTCCAAATTTTGAGAATAGCTGCATTAACGAAAATTTTCTGACATATTTGGATTTTTAACTACCATTTACGAAATGCATCCTTCTCGAAAAACAAAAATGAACTAAAAATAAAGAAAAAATCTTAAGCGCCAGATCTTTACCATTTTAAACCATTACCATTTAAATTTTCCTTTAAAGGAAAATTTATTGGGCTCGGGAAATTTTCTTATAAATTTTTAAAAATAAAACAAAATAAAAAAACTTTACTTGGATCCAAAGATATTGACCTTAACCTTAAGGAATTTGGTATTGATTCCGAGCCGAAGATGCGGCTTCTTTAAAATAAAGACTTTTTTAGCGACCTATCTGGCCTTAAATCTAGGATCAATAAAAGTAAAATTAGGATTCAGATCTCATTTATCGAAATTCATTCTTTTTTCGCGATATATTAATAAAGCTATTCACGTAGAAACAAATGCCAGTTTAAAAATTCAAATTATAACGGATACTTCAAAGTAAAAAATGTTTACCTAATTCCAAAAAAAATTTAAACCAAAGATGATAAATCCTCAAAATAAGTATTAGCATACACACTCAAAATAAATCTGATTCAATCATGAAATTAATTGATCCAATAATTTTTTGTAATGAAATGTCTTCAATCACAGAAATGATAGTATCTATTAACAAATGAATTGATCCATTCATAAAATTGATTCATACTATTAATTTTTGTGATTGACTTTTGTTTCAATTAAAAAATTTGTTGAATCAATTAAATTTTTAATTGAATATTTTTCAAAACTCAATTAAAATTTTAATTGGAAGAATTTTCGTGATACTTTTTCTGTGTATATTTGAAGCGTTTTTATCTTGAATCTAAAGATTCCGTTAATTGAAGGACGATTGCTTTAAATTAAAATGTGTTTTTTTACTTTAAGGAAAATTTGCCTTTGTTCAAAGACATGCGACTTTAACGGAGAGACGCAAATTTACAAAATTCGTGTCCTAAATTTAATGAAAAACATTTTTGAAGCAAAGATTATAAATTTAATTAATTAAAATGTCATTATTTTAATGACATTTGTCCTGACAATTTTGTAAATAGTGCATCCTAAAATTTAGGTTGAGAAATTTTTAATATCACGCAAATATTTTTTTCAATGCAGAAGGCTAAGGAAATAAAATCTGTGGAATAATTTTTCATAAGAGATATTGGTAATCTTCGAACGATATTTACCAATTTTAGTGTGGATTTTAATCGGGTCGGATGAAAATTGACGAAAATTTCGACGTTTGTAACACATCGAAATATTGCTCTAAGACCCCATAAAGTATATATATTCTGGGTCGTGGTGAAATTCTGAGCCGATCTAAGCATGTCCGTCCGTCCGTCCGTCTGTTGAAATCACGCTAACTTCCGAACGAAACACGCTATCGACTTGAAACTTGGCACAAGTAGTTGCTATCGATTTAGGTGGGATGGTATTGAAAATGGGCCATATCGGTCCACTTTTACGTATAGCCCCCATATAAAGGGACCCTCAGGTTTGGCTTATGGAGCCTCTAACAGAAGCATATTTCATCCGATCCGGCTGAAATTTGGTACATGGTGTTGGTCCATGCAAAAATTGGTCCACATCGGTCCATAATTATATATAGCCCCCATATAAACCGATCCCCAGATTTGGCTTGCGGAACCTAAAAGAGAAGCAAATTTCATCCGATCCGGCTGAAATTTGGTACATGGTGTTGGTCCATGCAAAAATTGGTCCACATCGGTCCATAATTATATATAGCCCCCATATAAACCGATCCCCAGATTTTGCTTGCGGAGCCTCAAAGAGAAGAAAATTTCATCCGATCCGGCTGAAATTTGGTACATGATGTTTGTATATGGTCTCTAACAACCATGCAAAAATTGGTCCATATCGGTCCATAATTATATATAGCCCCCATTAGCCGCCCATATAAACCGATCCCCAGATTTGGGTTGCGGAGCCTCAAAGAGAAGCAAATTTCATCCGATCCGCCTAAAATTTGGTACATGATTTGGTACATATTAAAAATTAGTCCATATCGGTTCATAATCATGGTTGCCACTAGAGCCAAAAATAGTCTACCAAAATTTTATTTCTATAGAAAATTTTGTCAAAATTTTGTTTCTAGAGAAAATTTTGCTAAAATTTTATTCGGTTCATAATAAAATTTTCATCATTGTCAAAATTTTATTTCTATAGAAAATTTTGTTCAAATTTTATTCGGTTCATAATCATGGTTGCCACTCGAGCCAAAAATAATCTACCAAGATTTTATTTCTATATTTATTATTATTTCTATATTTTGTCAAAAGTTTGTTTCTATAGAAAATTTTGTGAAAATTTTATTTCTATAGAAAACTTTGTTAAAATTTTATTTCTGTAGAAAATTTTGTCAAAATTTTATGTCTACTTTGTCAAACTGAATTATATACGTATTGGATCGATCTTTTTTGATTTAATATATACCACGTATGGACTTACATACAATTTAGAAGATGGTGTTATGAGGTTTTAAGATACCTTGCCATCGGCAAGCGTTACCGCAACTTAAGTAATTCGATTGTGGATGGCAGTGTTTAGAAGAAGTTTCTACGCAATCCATGGTGGAGGGTACATAAGATTCGGCCTGGCCGAACTTACGGCCATATATACTTGTTTAAATTTGAGTTTTACGTACTTGATTCTAGGCATTATTCGTTTTTTTTTTTAATTTTTCATTCATGTGCTATCAAAGTCCTTTAAAATATATTAGCGACAGCTTAAATTTCCAAATTCACATTCGATTCAAAGTAGAGATTATGCTATGCTTCAAGTAAAAATGCTTTGAATGTTTTTTTACTTTGTAGTCAAGATACCAAAAGTCAACAAATTAAAAGACCATTTCATTAATTTTGAAGAATTACTAAAGTCAGGTTGACCTTAGTCAAACAAAATTTTCTTTCATGTTAAGATACCAATATTTAAGTTCAAAATTTCGCAATTTTTCTAGAATGAATTTAGAAATTTTTTCGACAAAATTTAAATAATGTATATCATTTTATTAATCCTTACCCTGTTTTTTAAATATTTGAAACAAAAAATGTTAAAATTGCCCTTTAAAAGTATGAAAAAAGCGAGTTATAAAAAAAATTAATTTAAAGAACTTCCTGAGTAGTTAAAATAAAGAACATCTTTGGAAGGACATTTTTGGAAGTGCTTTTAAAGTTGTGCCGTTAGAAGTGCTTCCTAATTTTTTTGCTGGGATGCTAAGCTAAATTTGCATTCGTATTTTAAACACATGAAATCTTTGGCGTCACGACAATATTTTTCAGTGTAGGGATAGGGTGGTTTACGATTGTTTAAAGACGAATACTGATATTACGTGCCGTAAAAAAAAAAATTCTATAGAAGTAAAATTATGACAACATTTTCTATAAAAATAAAATTTTGAGAAAATTTTCTATAGAAGTAAATTTTTTAACAAAACGTTCTATAGAAATAAAATTTTGATAAAATTGTCTATAGATATAAAACTTTGACAATATTTTCTATAGAAATAAAATTTTGACAAAATTTTCTATAGAAATAAATTTTTGACAAAATTTTCTCTAGAAATAAAGTTTTGACAAAATTTTCTATAGAAGTAAAATTTTGACAAAATTTTCTATAGAAGTAAAATTTTGACAAAATTTTCTATAGCAATGAAATTTTCGGCTTATATCGAAATAAATTCGTACAAACATATCTCTTTTCCTTTGCCAAAGTCAAATCATCGATTTCAGTGCAGTTGGCCGGCTATCATGTAAAACCTTTTTTCGGAAGGTTCAAGTGTGGATTACTTTTGGGTTTAGTGAACTGCCTGAATTTATTCTGATAATTGGTTGATAGTTTTGCTGCAAGTAGAGGATGCTGATGAGGAATGTGGTAATTCCGAAACGTGCGTCCATCCAACCATCTTGCTGTCTATAGGGCTTTGCCCAAATAAATTTGACAAACATTATTTTCCTCTGTTGGTTAAGCTACACTTGTAGTTTAGTCAACGCATGGTTTTAAGCTGAAATCAAAAAAATCAACAGAAATAAAATTTCGACAAAATTTTCTATAGAAATAAATTTTTTAGCCAAATTTTCTATAGAAATAAAATTTTGCCAAAATTATCTATAGAAATAAAATTTTGACAAAATGTTCTATAGAAATAACATTTTGATAAAATTTTTTATAGAAATAATATTTTGTTTGCAAAATAAAATTTTTTTGTTTAGTAGTTTTTGGTAAATTTTTCTCCAAATTTTGGGCTTGAGTGGCAACCGTGATCCCAAGAATTGTCAATTCTCTTTGGTAGTGGAAACAAAATCCATATTGGTAATGGGAGTATTGCCAATGACCAACCTTACCAAATATAATAGTATCAATTCATTTGTATTTATGTTACTTTCAAAAAAATCGTCAAATATTACTGAGAAAACTACTGAAAACAAATTCACAAAGAACGGATTTGGGTAATTTGATATTTTCAATTAAAAATCAAGTACCTTCAAATCATAAATTCACAAGATAAACTGGTTTTTCATTCAATATTGCAACTACAAGTACACAAGTGAATTTAACTTGTAAAGGATATTCATAAAATATCCTCGAACCACAAAAGGTTCCCACACTTCAGTGTACTCAAACAGTGATAAAATCACCACTCTCTGTCTGCCCAGTACTTGTCATTGCTCATCTACTTACACGAAATACAAACCTGTTGATAAGGCATTCACATACTTACGGGAGGTCCTTTTTTCTTTGCCACAAAATTTCAATAAAATTCCCAAAGGACTGCGGGATACCGTAAAACCATTGAAAGATGATTAAGAGATAATGAAATTGTGCAACAGTCATCACACACACACTCACATTGGCACACCCCTTTTCAACACTACTTTGGTAAGTGATGTCGACAATATGTTCCCGATAGGATTGGCCATTGTGCGGTTGATTATAATCCCTGAATGAGATAAACACTCAGTAGAGCTACCTATCATTGGCGCTGAGAATAAATGGCACGTGGCATTAGCTTTTTGTTGCCGTTTACTTTGATAACAATCATGACCATTGATAGTTATGATGGTAATTTGGTACATTAATTGAAGGGGAGTGGGACCTCGAATACCAAAAATTCGCAAAAGGACTATAATTGAAATTCAATATTTTTCGAAATGATTAACAGGCAAAGTATTTAGTAAAAATGATAAGGATTGACAAATAATTGCCATCAGTGGATCAGTGGCTAAGGGTAATAATGATGTTGGTTTTGTAAGTAATTATAGTTGTTTGATTTAGGATTAGCAATTGTTTAAGTTTTTAAACAAACCGAGAATTTACGATGAAGTGAACGTGGGAACGGATTGGTTAGCGTGAAAGACTTAATATATGTTAGTGTTTTTAGAATTAGAATTAAAGATGAACAAATAATTTGCTGTGCTTTGCTTTTATAGCACGGACTATATATGACCGAAAATACCTACATTCCAAAGTCCTGCCACGAAGCAAAGGTAGTCTTTGTACTCAAACCTAGGAAGGTTATGTGCCTATCAAATCATGTTAGTATATCCAGAATATTCGAGTATTATGAGCTTTCTTCTAAAGCACTATGATGAGAGCTCAACCATGGTTGTCACTCGAGTATAGAAATATCTACTAAAATTTAAATCAAGTATATACGGCCATATATATGTTCGGCCAGGCCGAATCTTAACATGTGAACCCTCCTCCATGAATTGCGTAGAAATTCCTACTAAAGACTGTCATCCAAAATCGAATTACACCGAAAAAAAGTGAACTGTATATATAGGAAGAATGAACTATCTCGCACGAAAATTGAACTAAATTTTACTCCACATTTTGAGATTTCCACAAAGCGTTTTTAAAACCAGGAAATTTTAATGCCCTGTTGTGTACTTTAACTTGAGTTTACGAAATTACATCATAGAAGAAAAAATGAACTAAAAGTAAAGAAGAAAATCATTGGCGCCAAATCATGACCATTTTAACCATACGGTAGTTCATTCTTACTATTTTTGGGAATCGTACGAACATCTTCTTTTGCTTTAGTTCATATTGAACTTATGTGTACGGTCATTGAACTTTATACTCACTCTAACTATACGGTCATTGAACTAAAATTTTTGAGACAAAAAAGTAAGATTTAATAAAATTTAACTAAGGTTGGCTGATAAGTCCCCGGCCTAACAAAAATTCGTTTTTATTATTCAACATAGTTCCCTTCAAGAGCGATACAACGATTATAACGACCTTCCAATTTTTTTATACCATTTTGGTAGTACACCTTCGGTTTTGCCTCACAATAGGCCTCAGTTTCGGCGATCACCACTTCATTGCAGCCAAATTTTTTCCCTGCGAGCATCCTTTTGAGGTCTGAGAAAAAGAAAAAGTCGCTGGGGGCCAGATCTGGAGAATACGGTGGGTGGGGAAGCAATTCGAAGCCCAATTCATGAATTTTTGCCATCGTTATCAATGACTTGTAGTACGGTGCGTTGTCTTGGTGGAACAAAACTTTTTTCTTCTTCATATGGGGCCGTTTTGCCGCAATTTCGACCTTCAAACGCTCCAATAACGCCATATAATAGTCACTGTTGATGGGTTTTCCCTTCTCAAGATAATCGATAAAAATTATTCCATGCGCATCCCAAAAAACAGAGGCCATTACTTTGCCAGCGGACTTTTAAGTCTTTCCACGTTTCGGAGACGGTTCACCGTTCGATGTCCACTCAGCCGACTGTGTTTCATCTATTGTCACATATCGACGGAAAAACTCGGGTGTATTACGAGTTAACAGCTGCAAACACCGCTCAGAATCATCAATACGTTGTTGTTTTTGGTCAAATGTGAGCTCGCGCGGCACCCATTTTGCACAGAGCTTCCGCATATCCAAATATTGATGTATGATATGGCAAACATGTTCCTTTGATATCTTTAAGGCCTCTGCTATCTCGATCAACTTCATTTTACGGTCATTCAAAATCATTTTGTGGATTTTTATGATGTTTTCGTCGGTAACCACCTATTTCGGGCATCCACTGCGTTCACCCTTCTTCGGGCTCATTTCACCACGCTTGAATTTTGCATACCAATCAATTATTGTTTATTTCCCTGGGGCAGAGTCTGGAAACTCATTATCAAGCCAAGTTTTTGCTTCCGCCGTATTTTTGCCCTTCAGAAAACAGTATTTTATCAAAACACGAAATTCCTTTTTTTCCATTTTTCACAATAACGAAAGTTGCTCTATCTCACAATCTAATTGACTTACAGACATCAAATTGACACGAATCATTTGAAGGTTGGTACTATATAAAAATAATATGCATTTAATACTAGCGACGCCATTTATGTGTCAGACCGGGGACTTATCAGCCAACCTGTTACAAGCAAATAAATTCTTTCCAATAAAAATAAATTAAATTTAGCGTTAGTTTAACTACTAAAATTTTTTTCTGTGCACTTGGGTTGAGGTAATAATTGCCGATGGTAAGACAACATAAAAGTTCTTAACATCGTCTACTAAATTTAAAATGTAGCCCATACGTGGTATATATTATACAAAAAAACAGATGAAATATATAATTCAGCTCTTGACCGGTATATATAGAGAAGTCTACAAATAGGTAGAGCCATAGTTGAAATATGGGGTTGTAAAATGGGGCTATATACACTTAAGAACCGATATGATCCAATTTTTGTGTGTTTGGAGATCGGTTTATCTGAGGCAAAATATATATATCGCCGACAACCAGGGGATAATTTTGTCAATCACTGCTTGTAACTCCGCAGGAGTAATTCCATCAGGTCCGGGGGATTTGAATGGTCCAAAGCTATTTAACGCCGATTTTATTCTAGATTCCGATACAATTTCCTCGATAGAAAATGACCGACATGGTTCAACCGTCTGATTTGCAGGAAAATGTGTGTCAAATAGTACCTCCAGCGTCTCCTCACTGGACATTGTCCAATTGCCCTCCGATGTTTTAATGAAACCTAGAGTTAGTGGATGCTAGAACCTTCCGTAATCTGGAAGCCTTGGACGCATTCTCAATACTGCTGCAGTAATCATTCCAAGAGCTGAGCCTTTCTCAGTTCTCGCTTGCTGAGCCTTCCTCAGTTCTCGCTTGTATCCTCTCAGATTCTTCTTGTAACCGTCCCAATTCTCAGGAGCTCTGGTGGAATTTTTTTTGTTAAAGAGCTTCCTGCAGGATTTCCTCATATTACTTAACTCCGTAGACCACCATGGTGGTCGATTTTCCCCCTTAAAGGGTCATACGGTCAAAATTTGGTCAAGGGAAAACGCGTGTAAATCGGTGAAATCGTTTATTTAAAAAATTAAATTAAATTTCTTTTTCAAGTTCAATTAGTATAAAATTCAGGAAAAATATTCAGTTAGGCTTTCGCTTTTCCAAATCGGAATTGCCGGGCCTCACGCTTGACACCTGCCATCAGATTTTGTACAGCCACCTTCTTCGCCGCAGAAAGCCAGTTTGTTTGAACTGCTGCTCGTCCTTAGCAATTTTTTTGGTCTTCTTTAGGTTCCGCTTGACAATAGCCCAGTATTTCTCAATTGGGCGGAGCTCTGGCGTGTTGGGAGGGTTCTTGTCCTTGGGAACCACCTGCACGTTGTTGGCGGCTTACCACTCCATGGCCTTTTTACCGTAATGGCAAGATGCCAAATCCGGCCGAAACAGTACGGGACAATCGTGTTTCTTCAGGAAAGGCAGCAGACGTTTATTCAAACACTCTTTCACGTAAATTTCTTGGTTGACAGTCCCGGAAGCTATGTAAATTCTGCTTTTCAAGCCACAGGTACAGATGGCTTGCCAAACCAGATATTTCTTTGCGAACTTTGACAGTTTTATGTTCTTTAAAATATCTGCTACCTTTCCCTTTCTGCCGTATAAAACTCCTGTCCCGGAAGCTGCTTGTAGTCGGCTTTGACGTAGGTTTCGTCGTGCATTACCACGCAGTCAAACTTCGTCAGCATCGTCGTGTACAGCTTCCGGGATCGCGCTTTGGCCGTCATATTTTGTTTATCATCGCGATTTGGAGTCACTACCTTCTTGTAAGTCGATAGTCCGGCTCGTTTTTTGGCTCGATGCACGGTTGTAGACGATACACCCAGCTTATTTGCGGCATCTCGGAGAGAGAGGTTAGGGTTTCGCTTGAAATTACCGGGAACTCTCTTTGTCTTCTCAGCGGCTTCCGGTTTTCGATTTCCCCCCGATCCAGACTTCCTGGCTGTCGACAAACGTTTCCCAAACACTTTAAGTACGTTTGTAACGGTTGATTTGGCAACTTTTAGCGATTTTGCCAGCTTTGCGTGCGAGTAGCTCGGATTTTCGCGATGCGCGAGCAAAATTTTGATACGCTGCTCTTCTTGCTTGGACGGCATTTTGACAACTGAAGAGTGAATTCCAAAATCAAAATAGGAGCAACATTCTACACACACACACCTTCAAAATGAGGGGTGTTCAGGTTTTTTAAATGCAAAATTGAAAGAAATACGTCAAGTTTATATTGACCAAATTTTGACCGTATCACCCTTTAGCTTCCCTCTAGGGCATGCAGCTTTCAGTGAGATGTTGAAGGCCTTAGTAATCCGCGCACTGCATGTTCGATATCTTGCACAGTGTTATATTTGTATATCCGGTATCATCATATTGAACGATTCCCTATACATATTCCAATCAGCTTTCCTAACATTTGGCGGAAATATGGTCTTGGTGGTATGAACATCAAATTTGAAACTGATGTAGCGATGATCTTAGAAGCTATGTTCACTTAAAACCTGCCACTCAGATATCATTTCATTCAGTTCTTGCGAGGCCAAGGTGACGTCCAAAACCTCTTGCCTGTTTTTAGTGACGAAAGTTGGGGCATCTCCCTTATTGCAAACTACCAAATTAGTACGCAAAATAAACTCTGGAGTGACTCTCCTCTTGTATTAATGTCACCACTTCCCCATATAGTATGATGTGCATTTGCGTCGCATCCCATAATGAGTTTTGTCTTTGTTTTCAATGACTCCTCAACTAAAAAAGGAGGTCCCTTGTCATTGAGCTTAACATGGAATCGGGCAGCACTCGGTGGTAAGAGAGAAGTTCACCAATGTGGTATCACAATGGACTGAATAGTCTAAATGAGCCTGATAAATAGGGCTGCAACCTTACCAACCTAACCTACTGAGGTGGTCGGGTTTTTATTTAATGTATTGCTCTTTTCATAAATAATATGTAAAAGTAATTTTTTTTCATTGTTGAAAGGAAACTACATTTAATTCATAATATAAAACATTACATACTTCTTTCATAAAATTTATGAATTCAGTGTTTGAAAAATTTTTGTGAACACAATTCATAAAATAAATGATTTTTTGTGTGTGGTAATTTCCTTAAAGATTTACTCATTTATCTTGAATAACCTAAATAAAATTCTCTTGTATTTCTGGTACAAAATGGTTCATCTTTGTTTTCACGCTGTTATCGACTCTAGCAGTACTGCCTCCTCTCTGGATACATTTTATCGTCTCAGCGGACTTTCCACACAAAGATATAGCGGAAGCGCCATCTCCCCCCAAAACAACAAGACTTTCCCATGTATAATAAAATTATATTACTTTACCCGATAGTTGTCCGTTTGTTTAGTTTTTATATTTTTAGAATTTAATTAAAATATTTATCCATGTACCAAACATAAACAAACAGATTGTTCTCCACATGCAAATGTCTCTATAATTTTGTGGTTATCCTTCCTCTTAACCAATAACTGTAATTGACAAAAAAATATTTCTTATATTGGAAACCTCTTCTAAGTCACCCCTTCACTATCTTCTCAGAATATCCGATTTCATTGAAGGACAAGACAAAAATGAGCGTCAAAGGCATGGTGGTGATAGTTGGCGCACTTATGTTAGGGGTTAGGATCTTCGGCTACACCAATAAGTTACAATGGAATCAACAACAAAATAGTAACTTCAAAGCTATACTATCGAAATTAAATTTTGAGTCAAACGAAAAAAAAATTAGCAAGACATAATACAACAAACCGGCATATTGCTCGGTCTCATTTATTGTAGTATGAAATATGATATTTTTCCTTAAGACAACAGTGGCTAATATTATTAACAGAAGATATTTCAATATTCTTCCCTAAACCTAGCTGGTTGGTCAACGTATTTTGTTCACATTTCATGTGAGTGACAATCGCTCAGACAATCTGCTGTACAGCAAGTGAGACATTTGTATTGAAAAAAAAATATTAAAATCGATAAATATTTTTCCATATTTACTAATAAAATGACTACTGAATATGGAGTAAACATAGTGCTTGTCTAACCATCGTAGACCATCTGTCACCTTTCGTCTATCTACCAATTCAAAGGATTTTATATGTGGTAAAATAGCCGCGAATAGGGGTGGGACCCGATGACATTTGGACTTGTCATTGATACTTTACAAGTACGAACGTTTTTTTTCTGAAAATATCCATCGGAAATGTCATAAGGTTTGCCTAAAGAATATAGACAGAAGGTCAAGCAAGACAGTAGGATTACCTTCCAAAATTTCCAAATTATTTGATATATTAGCATATGGATATCCGCCTCAGTATTCTTATAGAAGAAAATTATATAGTTAATAAGAATATTATACCATTAGTTATATTTGTTTTCAGGACCCATTTCATATTTAATTAAGGTACCAGAACTAAGAAAAAGTGGTTTAGATCATCAGATTTCCAAAATAAAAATATGGATAAGTTTGTTCCATTGGAAGTTTGTTCCATTTAAAAATTTCACTGAAAACTAAATAATTGGAAGTGAGAAAGATATGAATGAAGATGTAATTAACCATAATTTAATAAATAATTTTTTGCCTGTGTGTCCTTTGTGTGCTATCTATGGTTTTCCAAAATAAAAGTATGTATAATCTCCAATAAATATAATTTGTGTTTGGAAGTTTGTTCCATTTACAAAATTTCACTGAAAACTAAATAATTGGAAGTGAGAAAGATATGAAAGAAGATGTAATTAACAAAAAAATTAAAATTTTTGAGTTAGTTTTTATTACATTATTTTCACATCCCGTTAAAGGGTAACTGGTTGTCTAAAATTTTATATGGAAGGAAATAATTGCTTTTTTGCCTGTGTGTCCTTTGTGTCCTATCTATGGTTATCCTTTCACGTTATATTTTTTTGAGTAACTAAAAATATGAAACCGTGTCTCGATGACTTACTTGCCTGCACAACATTCGAAAACTTTTTAATGCGTCTCTCAAAACTTCAATGCGTTAGCTGTGATTTAACAAAGTTCTCACACATTTTTATATGTTTGGAGGGAAAATACTAAATTCACTGTTTTCAGTCCGGCACGAACATGGGTGTATCGTATGTTCGGTTAAAAAGACAGCAACCATTTTTACATGCACACAAACATGATTTTTTTCCGAACTATACATTTTTCTGAAAAAAATAACTCAAGTGCAAAGTCATTTCTCGATGAAGATCACACTCGCCCATATCGCATTACCCGGTGGGAACACTTCATTCTGTCTCACATTCCTGACAATGGCAAAATTTCATCGATGAGTGTAGATAATGATCAAAGCGAAAACCAAATATGATGATTAAACGAAGGGATAGCAGCAGTAGTGTTCGTTTAATTTAGCATTGTCATTGGCAAAAATATATACTCAGGAGATGGTATTCACAAATTTTATCCGATTATCCTCCAAAAAGTAGACTATTCCAATATTTTGGCCTTCATCTAAAGACGACTCGAAATCAAAAACGTGGATTATTTTTAAATAATATTTTAAATAAGCAGTAGATACGAATTATTTTAAAATCATATTAATTCCCACAATAAAGATTACAATCACACTTCAATAAAGATGTTATGTTTTTACACCCTGCACCAATATTATAAGTTAGTTCATATGTTTCTTTCATGGTGCCTTCTTCAATAATGCTTAGGGCCGCATCTTGAATACGGTTGCCACTCGAGCCAAAACTAATCACCAAATTATCAAGAATATTTTCCAAAAAAATTATTTTGCAAACTTTTATGTCTGTGGAAAATTTCGTCAAAATTTTATTTCTATAGAAAATTCTGTCAAAATTTTATTTCTATAAAAAATTTTGTCAAAATTTGTTTTCTATAGAAAATGTTGTCGAAATTGTATTTCCTCAACATTTTATTTATTTAGAAATTTTGATTTTATTCGATCTTTCTTTTATCCAATAGAAAATAATTAATCAAGCTTGAGATCGTTCTCAAGCTTGATTAATTATTTTCTATTGCATTTTATTTATATACAAAATTTTGTCAATATTTTATTTCTATAGAAAATTTTGTCAAAATTTTATTTCTATAGAAAATTTTGTTAAAATTTTATTTCTACAGAAAATTTTGTCAAAATTTTATTTCTATAGGAAATTTTGGCAAAATTTTATTTCTATAGAAAATTTTGGCAAAATTTGTTTCTATAGAAAATTTTGTCAACGTAATTGCGAAGAATAATATTGAAGAATAAACGGAAATAATACATACAAAAAACGAATAATTATTTTCTATTTAATAAAAAAGAAAGATCGAATAAAATCAAAATTTTATGTCTATAGAAAATTTTGTCACAATTTTATGTCTATAGAAAATTTTGTCAAAATTTTATTTCTAAAGAAAATGTTGCCAAAATTTTATTTCTATGGAAAATGTTGTCAAAATTGTATTTCCTCAACATTTTATTTATTTAGAAATTTTGATTTTATTCGATCTTTCTTTTATCCAATAGAAAATAATTAATCAAGCTTGAGATCGTTCTCAAGCTTGATTAATTATTTTCTATTGCATTTTATTTATATACAAAATTTTGTCAATATTTTATTTCTATAGAAAATTTTGTCAAAATTTTATTTCTATAGAAAATTTTGTTAAAATTTTATTTCTACAGAAAATTTTGTCAACATTTTATGTCTATAAAATATTGTTGTCAAAACTTTATTTCTTAAGAAAATTTGCAAAAATATCATTTCGATAGAAAATTTTGACCAAATTTTATTTCTATAGAAAATTTTGTCAAAATTTTATTTCTATAGAAAATTTTGTCAAAATTTTATTTCTATAGGAAATTTTGGCAAAATTTTATTTCTATAGAAAATTTTGGCAAAATTTGTTTCTATAGAAAATTTTGTCAACGTAATTGCGAAGAATAATATTGAAGAATAAACGGAAATAATACATACCAAAAACGAATAATTATTTTCTATTTAATAAAAAAGAAAGATCGAATAAAATCAAAATTTTATGTCTATAGAAAATTTTCTCACAATTTTATGTCTATAGAAAATTTTGTCAAAATTTTATTTCTAAAGAAAATGTTGCCAAAATTTTATTTCTATGGAAAATGTTGTCAAAATTTTATTTCTAAAGAATATTTTGTCAAGATTTTATTTCTGTGGAAAATTTTGTAAAAATTTTATTTCTATGGAAAATTTAGTCAAAATTTTATTTCTAAAGAAAATTTTGTCAAAATTTATTTCTGTGGAAAATTTTGTCAAAATTTAATTTCTACAGAAAATTTGTCAAAATTTTATTTCTATAGAAAATGTTGTCAAAATGTTATTTCTATAGAAAATTTTTTTTTTATTTCTATGGAAAATTTTGTAAAAATTTTATTTCTATAAGAAATTTTGTGAACATTTTATGAATATAGAAAATTTTGTCAAAATTTTATTTCTATAAAAAATTTTGTCAAAATTTTATGTCTATAGAAAATTTTGTCAAAATTTTATTTCTAAAGAAAATTTTGTCAAAATTTTATTTTTAAAGAAAATTTTGTCAAAGTTTTATTTCTATAGAAAATTTTGTCAAAATTTTATTTCTAAAGAAAATTTTGTCATAATTTTATTTCTATGGAAAATGTTGTCAAAATTTTATTTCTAAAGAATATTTTGTCAAAATTTTATTTCTACAGAAAATTTTATCAACATTTTATTTCTATAGGAAATTTTGGCAAAATTTTTTAAATATTATTTTTAAATAATATTTTAAATAAGCAGTAGATACGAATTATTTTAAAATCATATAAATTCCCACAATAAAGATAACAATCACACTTCAATAAAGATGTTATGTTTTTACACCCTGCACCAATATTATAAGTTAGTTCATATGTTTCTTTCATGGTGCCTTCTTCAATAATGCTTAGGGCCGCATC
Organism: Haematobia irritans; assembly: GCF_050003625.1. Taxonomy (NCBI): domain Eukaryota; kingdom Metazoa; phylum Arthropoda; class Insecta; order Diptera; family Muscidae; genus Haematobia; species Haematobia irritans. Next base: position 145,527,359 of record NC_134397.1, on the reverse strand, counting down.
TTGACTACGGTTGCCACTCGAGCCAAAACTAATCACCAAATTATCAAGAATATTTTCAAAAAAAAATTATTTTGCAAACTTTTATGTCTATAGAAAATTTCGTCAAAATTTTATTTCTATAGAAAATTCCGTCAAAATTTTATTTCTATAAAAAATTTTGTCAAAAAATTTTTTGTATAGAAAATGTTGTCAAAATTGTATTTCCATAGAACATTTTGTCAACATTTCATTTATATACAAAATTTTGTCAATATTTTATTTCTATAGAAAATTTTGTCAAAAATTTATTTCTATAGAAAATTTTGTTAAGATTTTATTTCTACAGAAAATTTTGTCAACATTTTATATAAAATATTGTTGTCAAAACTTTAGTTCTTAAGAAAATTTGCAAAAATTTCATTTCGTTAGAAAATTTTGACCAAATTTTATTTGTTGTTGTTTTTTATTGCAGCTTAAAACCATACATTGACTAAACTACAAGAGCAGCTTAACCAACAGAGGAAAACAATGATAATTGGTTGATAGTTTTGCTGCAAGTAGAGGATGCTGATGAGGAATGTGGTAATTCCGAAACGTGCGTCCATCCAACCATCTTGCAGTCTATAGGGCTTTGCCCAAATAAATTTGACAAACATTCTTTTCCTCTGTTGGTTAAGCTACTCTTGTAGTTTAGTCAATGTATGGTTTTAAGCTGCAATAAAAAACAACAACAATGCTTAAAGAACAAAACCAACAATAACAAAACAAAACAAATAGAAAAAGAAGAGGAGGCACGCTCAAAATAAACCCAGCCATGTGAATTCAAATCGATGATTTGACAGTGGCATAGGAAAAGAGATATGTTTGTTTCGAATTTATTTCGGCATAAGCCGGCTATCAATGTAAAACCTTTTTTCGGAGGGTTCAAGTGTGGTTTTTGTTGGGTTTAATAAACTGCCTGAATTTATTCTGATAATTGGTTGATAGTTTTGCTGCAAGTAGAGGATGCTGATGAGGAATGAGGTAATTCCGAAACGTGCGTCCATCCAACCATCTTGCAGTCTATAGGGCTTTGCCCAAATAAATTTGACAAACATTCTTTTCCTCTGTTGGTTAAGCTACTCTTGTAGTTTAGTCAATGTATGGTTTTAAGCTGCAATAAAAAACAACAACAATGCTTAAAGAACAAAACCAACAATAACAAAACAAAACAAATTTTATTTCTATAAAAAAATTTGTTAAAATTTTATATCTATAGAAAATTTTGTTAAAATTGCATTTCTACAGAGGATTTTGTCAAACTTTTATGTCTATAAAATATTGTTGTCAAAATTTTATTTCTACAGATTTTTTTTTCAAAATTTTATGTCAATAGAATATTGTTGTCAAAATTTTATTTCTATAGAAAACGTTGTCAAAATTTTATTTCTACACGCTCACAAAAAATCGCTTCTGTAACATATACTCCCAAACATATTTTGCTTCAAGCATATATATTTTTGGGTATTGCCCAAACATTTATATGTTTGATCTCTACCAATATATAATATGTTTGAAAGCATATTGGTCTAAACAATATATGTTTGGGTAGTCTAAGTTCCAAACATTTTGTATTTTTACATCCAAATTCAATAATGTTGTCTTCCAAAAAACAATATGTTATTATGTGAACATATAATATGTTTGGAAGCATTTTGCACCCAAAAATATTATATGCTTAAAAAAATTCTCCCAAACAATATTGTGCTCAAATTTTATTTATTTATTTATATATTTACAATCATAATGAATTATGAAAATAAACAGGTAATATAGGTGCTAACAACATAGGTCTTCGACCTGAATGCTCAAAATTTTGTTTCTGCCCAATTGTATATTCCCCCACATCTTTCTCACTTCCACGAGATTTTTTAGTTCTTAGCACCTTTTTCTGTAATACAAACATTGTAGAAGAAATTATTCAATTGTATGATTTTTTTATTTTAATTTGACCTTTTGCCGGACGGGGATTCGAACAGCGGACCACACAGTTTGTAAGGATCAAAGAAGTAGCTGATCAATTGCCCAAGGAAAAATAAAATGTTAATTTTGTAATAACAAGCAACAACCACCAACTTAATTCAATATCGCTCCCTGTTAAATAGCGCTCCAAGCTACTAAACACATATATGTTTATAGGCTATTTCTAAATTAATATATGTTTGCATCCAAGCATATTATATTTACAAACATTTTATGTCCCAAACATAATATGTTCTAACATATTAACATATATGTCCCAAACATGTTATGCGAGTTTATGAACATTATATGCTTGCACTCAAAAATATTGTGTTTAAAAATTTGTGTTCCAAACATATAATGTTTATAGCCAAACATATGAAAAACAGTCTTTTTCATCCGTGTATATGAAATTTTGTCAACGTAATTGCGAAATATTGAAGAATAAAAGGAAATAATACATACAAAAAACGAATAATTATTTTCTATTTAATAAAAAAGAAAGATCGAATAAAATCAAAATTTCTAATTTTATTTCTATAAAAAAATTTGTCAAAATTTTATGTCTATAGAAAATTTTGTCAAAATTGTATGTCTGCAGAAAATTTTTTTCAAAATTTTATTTCTAAGAAAATTTTGTCAAAATTTTATTTCTATGGAAAATGTTGTCAAAATTTTATTTCTAAAGAATATTTTGTCAAAATTTTATGTCTTTGGAAAATTTTGTAAAACTTTTATTTCTATGGAAAATGTTGTCAAAATGTTATTTCTATAAGAAATTTTGTCAAAATTTTATTTCTATAGAAAATTTTGTCAAAATTTTATTTCTATAGAAAATTTTGTCAAAATTTTATTTCTATAGAAAATGTTGTCAAAATGTTATTTCTATAGAAAATGTTGTCAACATTTTATTTATATAGAAAATTTTGTCAAAATTTTATTTCTATGGAAAATTTTGTCAAAATTTTATTTCTGTGGAAAATTTTGTCAAAATTTTATTTCTATGGAAAATTTTGTAAAAATTTTATTTCTATAAGAAATTTTGTCAACATTTTATGAATATAGAAAATTTTGTCAAAATTCTATTTCTATAAAAAATTTTGTCAAAATTTTATTTCTAAAGAAAGTTTTGTCAAAATTTTATTTCTATGGAAAATTTTGTCAAATTTGTATTTCTATGGAAAATTTTGTAAAAATTTTATTTCTATAAAAATTTTGTCAAAATTTTATTTCTAAAGAAAGATTTTATCAACATTTTATTTCATAGAAAATTTTGTCAAAATTTTATTTCTATAGAAAATGTTGTCAAAATGTTATTTCTATAGAAAACTTGGGAAGTTTCTCTTAGTTGGAGAGGAATATTTTATTTATATTTGGGAATATAAATAAATCTACCAAAACATCAAGAATTCTACCATTCTACCATTTATGGTAAAATTCTACCAACTGTGGAAACCGTGCCCCTGAGTCGATTTGTTGTAGCCCACTTATTTTCTTCTGACTATTCAGTCAGTCTATTGTGATACCACATAAACCCTTAAATGACAGTCAAAGGTAGACTGTCTGAGAATATATTAATGCCAACATGTGTTGGAACATTACTTCTCAACAAATTTGCCACCTCTTTTATTGTTAATATTTTAGCCTTAAAAACGCTCAGTGTTTAATCAATCTTTTCGCGATTTTAAGTTCCAATGTTTTTGAATATATTCCAAAACCCACTTGTCCACCCAATTTACAGCCAATGGTATTGCAATAAATATACTAAAAGGATTCATTCATTGTTGAAAATGTTATAGAGGAGGTATAAAATGTGCTATATTTTTACACATCGCTGTATGATCTATGTTGTTGTTGAGATTTTTTAAAGTCTTTGGACCGGTTCACAATTGCAAAAAATAAAACCCAACAGCTCAGGGGTGTAGATTTCATTATAGACGTGAATAATAACAACAGCAACAACATAATCATTATGACAGCAATGGTGAAGCAACAAAATTGACATTTTTTGCTTCTGGTTGTTAGTTGTCTCCCAATGAAATGGTCCTTTAAGTTGTACTGAGTAAAACATTAATTGAAAACACCAAATTTCATATGCACCACAGATACTTATCCTTTGTATATATAAAAGACAGAATAATTTCATGATTCACCTGTACAAATAAAAATACACCGACACACATAAAGGATGTTTCCAAGGAGCCCAAAAAACGCTTCCGTTTTCAATCACAATTGTAATTATTATGATTTTTGCATGGTCACAAATAAAACCACCAATTCTCGATAACACTTGGTCCTTCGACAAAGTAAACCGCAAATACAATTTGGTGGTGAGGGAGCTTCCTTCCATGTTCGTACATTCTTAGTGATCCCTCAGAGTACATAGGCAATACAGTGAAAAACAATTCCACCCCGTTTCCCAAAAGACTTTTGGCAAACATTACATGTACCGCATTGCTGCAATGTTTCCAATAGCAACTATCTGGCTTTATCCTGTGTTACTGTATCAGTAGCACAATCGTGCACCATATCTTACCAATTGGGCATACATGCACAAAACGATACCTGTTATCTAACCTGCTTTGATGTTCAAATCTCGACTGTCGCATTGGAAATATCTTTTCGATTATCCTCTACAGTTTGTTTATTCAATTAACACGTGCTATCCTGTGTACCAATCTTTAAAATAAACATATCGTTTAATAGAATTTATTTATTTAACTTCATCCATTATATGCAGTTTTCTTAAGGGTTGAGGGAGAGCGATGGTCCACATCGTTCAAATAAAACCACTGAGAATATTTCACACTTAGAACTAAATATCAGAATACTGAAAAAACAGTGAACCCATCTGGAAGAAAAATTTTGATTAATTTTACAAAATTTAGATTTTTTTAAGAAAATTTTAATTAAACTGTATTATTTTTCGACAAATTCAAAAAAATGTATTGCATGTAATTAATTTTTGTTCACTTTTGTTAAAGAAAATTTTGAAGTTTGAAGGAAAAAGTTGTAGTCCAAAATAGCAAGAATGTCTTCTACAGAACAGAAAAATTCCTTGTTAAACTTGCGCTAAACTTAACACATGTTTAATGAAAATAATATATTCTTTTAGTTTATTTTTTTTTTAATTTAAGAATTTTTTTCAAGCCCAATGAAATGTTTTGTGTCAAAATATGTTTCAAAAATTTTCTGAATGTGTTTTTTGCGAATTGTACACTCAGAATTAAATATCAGTTGTGCTGATCTATTTCCTTCAATCACAAGCGTTTGTCTGTCTTTAATATCATTTGATTATAATTTAAATAGATTTTCGTTTGTAATTGCAAACAAATGGTTGTAGCATTTAATTGCATCTCTTTTGAAAAAAATTATTTGAATTCGATAGAAATGACCTACCTTAAATAAATTCGTAACTGTCATTTAGTACTTCTAATTGATATTTGGTATTCTCAGCCGAATGCCGATTGATGAATTTTCAAATGTCATTTTTATTTTAACAAATTATTTACTATCAAGGGAAGGCATATTTTTGTAGGCTTCAAATTGGTTTAAAAATGAAACGTTTTTAACTTTTCATTGAACCTGCCGTTTTGTATCTGGTAATAGCTGTGGACCATTTTTAATGTGCTATGAAATTGTGGGTATGTTTTGGAATTAGTTTTATAAACTCTAGCAGTGATAACAGGTTGGCTGATAAGTCCCCGGTCTAACAAAGAAAAAAACATTTTTTTTGTCAAAATTCGTTTTTATTATTCAACATAGTTCCCTTCAAGAGCGATACAACGATTATAATGACCTTCGAATTTTTTGATACCATTTTGGTAGTACTCCGTCGGGTTTGCCTCAAAATGGGCCTCAGTTTCGGCAATCACCTCTTCATTGCAGCCAATTTTTTCCCAGCGAGCATTATTTTGAGGTCTGAGAACAAGAAAAAGTCGCTGGGGGCCAGATCTGGAGAATACGGTGGGTGGGGAAGCAATTCGAAGCCCAATTCATGAATTTTTGCCATCGTTCTCAATGACTTGTCTTGGTGGAACAACACTTTTTTCCTCTCTCTCTCTATATATATATATATATATATATATATATATATATATATATATATATATATATATATATATATATATATATATATATATATATATATATATATATATATATATATATATATATATATATATATATATATATATACCCAATTTTTTGCTGGGAAAAGTGTGGAACTACCCTACGGGAAATGGATCAACCACAGAATTGGTACAGGACTAGTCCCTGGTGTGTATGGACCAGTCCCAATTCTGATCAAAACGTATGGAGGGACCGTCCACCTTAACATGGGTTTGTCATTGACGGAGTAAACTTACATTTTAGGACGCGTCTTGGACTCACCCTAAAGGACACGTCCTGGGACAATTTAGCAGGATCAACCCATAAACAGGTCCTCAGGAACCAGTCTCGGACAAACTCTTAGAAATCTCTTTCAATTTGGGCTCCTAATCGAACCCGAAATGAAAAGAAATTTTTGAAATATGTCGAACAAAAGGTTATTCTGATAATTTTATTTCACTAAATGTGAAAATTGCAACTAACTGGAGCGCAGGTACCAGTTCTGTGATAGGTCCGTCAGTGGCAATTTGCACCAATTTCCCGTAGGGTACTTTTAGTTGCTTTATTATAAATTGATTCTCGAGTTATTTTGATGTCTATTTTTTATTCAATTTTATGAAATAAAACATTAGATGACCCTATAAGTTCAGTCTATAAAGTTTTAGCTAGGGGGGCTATAGCCCCCCTAGGAAAATTGTCTAGTTACGCTAATGGCTATGCGTGCCAAATTTGGTTGAAATCGGTTCAGATTTAGATATAGCTCCCATATATATGTGTTTCTGATTTCTACAAAAATGGTCAAAATACCAACATTTTCCTTGTAAAATCACCACTGCTTAGTCGAAAAGTTGTAAAAATGACTCTAATTTTCCTAAACTTCTAATACATATATATCGAAGTTTCCATAAAATTGCTTCAGATTTAAATGTTTCCCATATTTGTATACCCTGCTCCACACTGTGGAACAGGGTATTATAAGTTAGTGCATATGTTTGCAACACCCAGAAGAAGACGAGATAGACACATGGTGTCTTTTGCAAAAACGCTCAGGGTGGGCTCTTGAGTCGATATAGCGATGTCCGTCTGTCCGTGAACACATTTTTGTAATCAAAGTCTAGATCGCAGTTTTAGTCCAATCGGCTTCAAATTTGGCACAAGTATGTGTTCTGGCTCAGAATAGATCCCTATTGATTTTGAAAGAAATCGGTTCAGATTTAGATATAGCTCCCATATATATATTTCGCCCTATATGGACTTATATGGCCCCAGAAGCCAGAGTTTTACCCTAATTTACGTAAAATTTTGCACAAGAAGAGCAATTAGTACTATAGTCAAGTGTGCCAAATTTTATTGAAATCGGTTCAGATTTAGATATAGCTCCCATATATATCTTTCGCCCGATATGGACTAATACGGTCCCAGAAGCCAGAGTTTTACCCCAATTCCATATGGCAGTTAGGCACTTAACTGCTAAAAATTTTTCAGTTAAAGGTAAGATATTTGGAATTTACTTTCTGTTAACTGGCAGTTAAAGCCTAACGGAGCTACATGAAAATGGCCGTATATGTTGTTTGTTTGGACCAATCTGCTTGATGTGTTTGGGAGTATATGTAACAGAAACGATTTTTTGAGGGTGTAGGCAATAAAATTTGCCTAGAAGAAATAATGGTTCAGGATACCGCTTTGTGTTCTAACAAATACTGTCCGTCATACGCTAGAACACAAAATCTTATGATTATACACCAAAAAAAAAAATAATTTCCTCGAAATTTTTGGACAAACGTAATTCCCCTTTGTTATAAAGTATTTTCTTTATGCTAGAATTTAAGACAATCGTTGCAAAGATAGTCTCTAATATACTTTATTTACTTTTAAAGAAAATGTTTTAGTTACAATTGGTCGAGTGAAACAACTTCAAACAGATAGTAGCTGCATTAAAATAATTTATTAGAAACAAACATGTCCTTGGCCTTAAAATATTTGCATTTAGGTCCATGTAAATTCTCTTTTGAGTGCAGTTTTGCTAATTTTTCTTTTTTTATATTTTAAGATGGAATTAAAAACAACAACATTTAACATTTTCCTTCAACATTAAACGGCAATTATCTGCAATAATATTTTTAGCAAATGCCCTTCTTTTCTTATATATGCTATACGGCAATCGTATCGACCCTTTCATTCTGTAGTAAAGACCAAATTTTTCTGTACCCCTCATAGACTTGTTTTACCCCTGGACCCATTGTACAATAAGTGTTGTACATATTTTTCCAAAATATTTTCTTAGGTTTCAAAAATCAATGAAATACTTATTCGTTTGCCGTTAGAGCATTTGTGAGGATTCATTTGTTTTCAGTTTTTCCCTTTTCGACAACATTTCTATTGGCGTCCGTTACGTTATTTGAAATGAATGAAACAAAAAAAAAAAAACAAAAAGAAAATGATTTCCATTTGTGGACTCATTCGAAGAGTTCATGTTAACTAAAGAAAAAAAAATGGTGGTATGAATATATAGCATTTACATACATAAATATGTTTATATACTTGAAGACCACATATTGGATAACTGTCTTTATTTTAGAAAGGCAAAACTTTAATGTCTGCGGTGGACGGAAGATTGGCAAACGTTTAAATACAATGTATATGGTTCATATAAAATGCATAGTTATTTAAAAATGCATTGTTAACTTAAATCGAAAGGGTTGTTTCTCCCATTAAACTATTAAAAAAATAATTTTAATTGAAACAAGAAACAACCCAAACTTGGTGCGAAAACTGATCAGAAACAATGCATACACAGAAAAAAAGTCAGTTGTAAAACTGATGCTAAAATGAACTAATATTTATTGCAAAAATTTTATTTTGTTTTAGTTTATTTTTAAAATTTTGTAAGAAATTTTCCCCAGCCCAACGATTTTTTCTTTATTCCAAGAATGCCTCAAAAATTTCAATGACATACAAATTAGTTCAATTCTAACTAAAGCAGAAGAAGTTTTTCGTAAACTTCTCAAAAATAGTAAGAATTACGTACAGAGTGATTAAAATGGTAATGATCCGACGCCTAACATTTTTTCCTTATTTTAGTTAATTTTCAAGAAGGATTCATTTCATAAAAGATACACACAATTTTTTTCTGATTCTATCACGAAATTAATTGACCGAAATTAATTTTAATTGTAATGTCTTCAATCACGAAAATGACAGTATCTACCACAGTTTTAATTAGGTATAAAAAATACTTGATTAAAAAATTAATTGATTTCATTAGAAAATTTCAATTAATTTTTTAATTGATTCAATTAAAAATATAATTGATGTTGTTTGCAAAACTATATTAATTTTTTAAATGAAAACGTAACTATTTTCCATAACTTTCAGTAAGTCGACTTAGTGTTTTTAGTTTGATTAAAAAGTTGATTGTTTGAAATAAATTTTTAATTAAAAATTAACAAATTTTCCAAACTTTTTTAGTCTTCCGAGTGTGATTAAAAAGTTACTTATATTTTTAAATTAAAAATTTAAAAATGTTCAATCATTGACCTAACATTAACTTAACGTTTCTATTTTGTTTAAAATTTTAATTGTATCAATTAATTTATTAATTGAAAAAAATTTTCAACTTCAATCATTTTTTTAATTGGAAATATTTTGGTGATATTTATTCCTGTGTAGTTAAAAATTCAAAAATATCACAAAATTTTCATTAATTTAATTAATCTCAAAATTTGGAATACATTTAGTTCAACTTTCGCACGAGACAATTAAAATTTTAATTGATTGAACAAATTTTTTAATTGAAACAAAAATCAAACAGAAAAATTAATAGTAAAAATTAATTTTTTAATTTACTTTCTATTAATTTTTTAATTGATACTATCATTTCTGTGATTGAAGACATTTCAATTAAAAAATTAATTGAATCAATTAATTTCGTGATTGAATCTGAAAATTTGTTTTTGTGTGTATGATGCTATTTGGTATTTCTGATTTCATTTGAAAACATAAGAAAAAAATTAAAAATTACATAAAAAATTATTTTTTTTGCTAAAACTGAAAAATAATTTTTTTTGAAGTGAACATTAAGTCTATCTCTAGAAGAGCATTTTTGGATATGCATTAAAGGTAATGACTAAAAAGTAAGAACTTCTACATTTTTTAGGTGGGAAGGCATAAATGCGTTCGGTACAGCAGACCCTTACTACACTCAATAAAGAGTGAACCCACCAGGAAGAAAATTTATGGCCTAACTTCTATAACAAACGCAGATGTCACGACGATTTCACAAAAATTATTAAATATTTTTCGACAAATTCGAGAAATCGAAAGAAAATTTTGTAGTTTGAAGGAAAAAATGGAGTTCAAAATTGCAAGAATGTCTTTAGTGACATACGAGGTTCAAAATGTGCGCATTATTGGTAAAATTTACAAATTCCAAGAAATTCTATACTATAATGTGTAAGACGCGAATTTAGTTAATCTTTATACTTTATTTGTGTATAATTTATTCCCCTTAATTTAACTAATGCAAGAAATTATTAGATCCAAAGAGACTTATTTAAGGAATAATATTCGCGTGAACTAAAATACACTCCAAAAAACAGTGAACCCTATATTTCACTAAAGCCGATTTAATACTATTTCAGTTTAGTTAATTAAAATAACTAAAAATTCGTGTCTCCCACAAAATAGTTCAGAATTTCTTAAAAATTGTAAATTTTACCAATAATGCGTCCATCTTGACCATTCTTGCAATTTTCAACACCATTTATTTCCTTTAAACTACGAAAATTTTTTTAATAAGTGCAAAATAATAAATTTGTCGAATAAATTTTCTTGAATTTGTCGAAAATTATTTACTTATTTTGTGAAACTGCGTCACATCTACGTTTCTAATACAGTTTAGTTAAAATTTTCTAAAATTAATCGAAGTCTTAAAAAAAACTAAAATATTTTTTCAATTTAATAAAGACTAGCTCAAAAAATGTTTTTTTGTACAACGACGATCTTTGGAAAATATGAATATTTGGTGAACTTGTTCTTTTAGGTAAGAAAGTACATTACCTGCAATAAAATAAAGCATAGCTATTCAGAAAGCTCAAACTTCAAAGAAAAATTCCAATTGTAATATCCCTGCGGCGTAGTTCATGTGCTTGGAAGGCCTTTTTCCAGGCCTGTCTAGGCATTACAGAGGCCTGCTTAGGACATTACAACTTCCTTTCCATTTAACATAGGGTGAGATTGGAGGGCAAGGCCTTCTTTGTAGCTTACATAAAAGGGCGTTCACCAGCCCTCTAAACAGAAGGAGTTCTACAGGGGTGTATATAAGAATTCCTACATAATTACTGAAAATAAAACCACACCTTCGCTCCTTCTTATTACAGGCATGCTGCAGCGCTACGTCAAGAAGGTGTTCTGTAGTACAGGGCGTTCTTCCCTATACGTTCTCAAAAGAATGACTTTATCATTACTAGACATAGTTCTTGTTTTAATTCAGATTTATTTTTACAATAAGAAGTTTCGATTTCAAAGATAGATAAATAAATAGATAATTAATATAAAATTAAAGAAAAAAAAAATATACAAATTTTTAAGTCAGGACTTCTTTCGCCACATTTGTTGTTGAGATCTGGAAGAATTTAAATTCAAGAAATTATAGAAAAATAATGGCCCTTTTTGGGAAATTGAAGGCAATCCAATTATGTTAGATGCTTGTCTACTTATATTTGTAAGTGGGATTTTATAAAACGAGCGATTGACTTAGAAAGGCATTGAAAATGCATTGTAATTATAATTAAATAGCAATGCAAAGTTTAACTTTTCACAATTTCACAAATTTAAAAACACAAAACAAGGAACGCGTCTGTACTTCACAAAATCAAAACTGAACGAACGAATGGCGTGAATTGGCGTCCGCAAAATTTTATTTTCTGTCATAATATGAAAAACCACTTGACTTCCAAAGGCATTACAAATGCATTCTAATTATAAATGAATAGGGATGTAAACAATTTTAAAGCTCTCTTTTAAACGAGAGCATAAGACAACTCTCTTGCTACATCATTTTAACACCCATGCTATACAACTTCTATAAAGAAGGCAAAGAGAATGTCTGGGTGTATAAAATGAAAAAGTAAATGAAACGCAATGCTTAATTACAGGTCTGATTTTAGAATGCCTACGATGAATGTAAAATCAGTACACATGCATGTCTTATAAATACAACTCCTTCCAATTTAAGGCATTTAACATGCCTGAATTTGTAAGGTCCTTCTCGATTCCGCCGCTGGGATGAAACCTATTATTATATGCATAATTATATCAGTAAATAAATATGTATGTATGTGTAAATATTTCATTTTCATATCCAGCTGAGAAAAACTTTAAGAGTTCTTCTTAGAACTTAATCAAAGAATAAAGCCAAATGACAAAGAAATGCTTCTGTGATTTCTGCATATCTATGAAGACCTCTCAATAAATGTGTTTTGCATAGTTTTTTTTTTTCTTCAATTTTTCATAATTTATCCAATTCAGCCACAATTGTGATATCGAATAACTGTCGACAAGGAAGCACAATTAATGAAAAGTGTAAGCCCAATACGAACGAATTTAAAATACACTACTCCTCTGCAAAAATGTTTACAAAATTATTAATAAAAAATCGATTAAAAGTAAACTATCTGGTCAGAGAGAGACGGCGAGCAAATCAATGCAGCAAAATTTGCTACACATAAGGAAACAATAATTTCTTCCCGAACGATATTTTAAACAAATGCGTCTTCCCCCACATATTTCTCACTTACACGAGGTTTTATAGTTTTTAGTGCCTTTTTCTGTAATACAAACAACGTAGAAGAAATTATTCGATTTTATAAATTGTTTAAATTTTACTTTTCGCCTGGACAGAGAATCCAAAACCGTGAACCATAAAGTTTGTAAGCCAACACACTGTCCACTGCGCTATGTAGATGTTATTGTCATCAAAATACATTTATCATTATAGCCATCAACGCACAAGCACCACAAACAAACAGTGGTATTTTTATATAGCATAGTTTTCGGCACCCACGAGCCGACGTAAAGAAACTTTATTTAAGAGAAACATACATGCATGCCCGCCAAAGGGTCGTGGGTTCAGTCCCTGTTACCCCCGGAACCTCAGGTACGTCATGTTGCCCTCTAAGAACCATACAAAAATTATGTATACTGATACCCAGATTTGACTTTCACAGCCTCTTGGAAGAACAAGTGTGATTTCAATATATGCTTTCTGACAACCAATGCTATACACATGTTGTTGGCACATGTTGTCACTATATGCCTATATGCGTGTGTTACTATCTTGGTGCTTTTCTAAGAGCTTGCAGATTTTAAATTTAAATAAAACACATTATGAAACGACAAAACCAAAAATGTATTTGGTAGATAATTTCTTGTCATTTAACATTTAAATATACTTTCGGGCATATGGTCACCACGACCATTTTGCACAAAGGTCGTTCTGGAGGTCCAATTTTTGATCATCCTTTCAAGTATTTCAGCAATGACACGTTGAATATAGTTTTCCAAAGCGTCAATCGACCACATTTCGTTTGCATTCATATCTTGAAGTTTTGGCAACAAAAATTCATTGATCATATTCAGTATCGATTTCCATTTACGGTAACGCGTCGTCCTTCGTTATTTTTAAAGAAATAAGGACCGATGAGTTCACCAGCCCATAGACCGCACAAACGACAGCCATATTTTCTTCTGTACACAGTCTTCTCATTCTTTTCGGTGGCTTGGTATCCAAAAGAGTGAATGCAGATCGAAATTTGGAAATTACGTTTTTATGGTGGTCTCAGATGGACGATAGTGTGCACCAAAAAATTCACGAATTGCTCTATAAATATTTTTGACCGAACACTGTTTTTGAAAATAAATTTCCACGATTTGTTCTGGAGCTAACCTATTCATGATGATTTGCCAACCAGTACTGAGTACACTGAAAGAATTCTCTTCGTTAATTTTACGAAGAATTCTTCATTAACTATTCTTCGTGAATTCTTCATTAAAATAACGAAATTTTCATTCATTTTCGTAGATTTTACGAAGAACATTTTACGAATATACGAAACTTCTACGAAATATTCTACATTAACTTTTCTTCGTAAAAAGTTCGTACTTTTAACGAAACTTTCTTCAAATTTCATGAATTTTGTGAAGAAGTTGTTACGAATATTTTACGAAACATTCTGCGTTAAAATTTCTTCATAAAAAGTACGAAACATTTTTTTTTTTAAATAACGAAGAAGTTTCATTGAAGTTGTAAAATTTCCGTTCGCGACATAAAATTGTCTTTTATAATGTGCTTGAGTGTATTCCTTTATTCTATTTTTTTATGCATGTCTATGGTACTTCTCATTTGGGTGATAGCGCGCTATGAATAAAAGTGAAGCAATAAACTAAAAATTATTTAAAAACTTAAGATGTAAAGTAGTGATGTACGAAAGTTTTTCATAAAAAGTACGAAAATTGTTCATAAAAACTACGAATGTTTCTCATAAAAAGTACGAAACATTTTCATAAAAAGAACGAAATTGTTTCATAAAAAGTACGAAGATTTTTCATAAAAAGTATGAAGATTCTTCATAAAAAGTACGCATTTTTTTCTTACAAACTACGAAAATTTTGGAAGAACTTTTCTTCGTAAAAAGTACGAAATATTTCGTACTTTTAATGAAAAGTTTCTTTGGTTGTAAAACAATGACAAATTTCGTACTTTTAACGAAATTTTTCATTCTTTTTAAGAAGAAAATTCTTTCAGTGTAGAGCGTGACTCTAAACAGTCAACACAGCTGCAGATAACAGAGTGATTCATATTAAAAAAAAAAACTTCTTTAAAGGCATCCTTTATATAGCCCCCATACACACCAAAAAAATAAAATATGAATTTGTATATTGTTAAAAATGTATGGACTCTTCCATAAAAATATGAAATGTTTATTAATGTGCATGAACTCTTTCATAAAATTAATGAAACTTTACATAAAATATCCAAAAATAGTGGTTTTTCTCTTAGCGTTAGAGAGCCACAATATAGAGTTACTCTCATACGTACTCGTATACAATGAAAGCATATAATAAGAGACAAAAAAAACATAACGTGTCTTTGCTGTGTTTGGGGTTTTCAGTACAGGTTGAGTCACCGTCGTGATTTGCTGAAAAAAGTTGACGAAATAAAACAAAATTAGATGGAAGCCTTGGTACTCATATTTATAAATAATATAAAATATTATACAATTGTGTTCTTTAAGTTCAAATACAAATTGAATTTAAGTCCGATAGTATCTCAATGTTTTCTTTATGGGAAGACTGAATTCTTACTATTTGCGATTCCGAATATCGGAACATGGGGGTATGTAAAAGTAAATATTTTTCATTGTCGAAATATATGTATATTTAATTTACAATATTAACAATTTCATCAAAATTACGTATACATTCGTACACGCAAAAAAAAAAAAACGTTTGGAAAACGTGTACCGAAAACGTTTTTCTTTTGTTAGAGTTTTTTGAATTGCTTCGAAAAGTATACACTTTTATCACCAAAAAAATTCGTTTGTTACAAAATTTTTATTTTTTCAATAAAAAAAGTTATTTTTGAACCAACAACACAGTCCATTTCGTTTATATCAAACACTGTTCTTTTCTAAATTTAGGTCTTTAATAAGACACATTTTACAGTTCATAGTAAAAATTTAATATAGTAGAATGTAATGTTGAAAATTTTTTCGGAATCTTCCGATCATATCTGGAATATATGTAAAAAAAAAAAAACTTTGGTCGAAGCAGGGATCGAACCCACGACCCTTGGCATGCAAGTCAGACGTAGCAACCACTGCTCCACGGTGACCAACTAAATGTATTTTTCTGTTAAATAAACTTTGTTTAATCGGCTCGTGGGCGCCGCAAGCTATGCTATATAAATATAACTTAGTTATATGGGTAATTGTCTATTGATGACAATAACGGCTACATGGCTCAGTGGATAGTGTGTTGGCTTACAAATTGCATGGTCCGCGGTTCGATTCTCCGTCCAGGCGAAAGGTAAAAAAAATTTAAAAAATTTATAAAATCGTATAATTTCTTCTACATTGTTTGTGTTACAGAAAAAGGTGCTAATAACAAAAAAATTCGTGGAAGTGAGAAAGATGTGAGGGAAAATGCAATTAGTCAGAAAAAAATTTTTTGAGTTAGTCTTTATAAAATTGTTTTTACATCCTGGTAAAGAATAAACGTTTATCACAAAAAAATATACTTTTCTTCTAAATACACTTCCTTTCAATGAAAAGCAAATGAGAAACGAACTTTGTTTGTCTAAAATTTCGTTTGGGAGGAAAGAATTATTTTTTTGCGTGTAGTCAATGAAAACCTGTACTTTTTCATTTATGAAGTTTTTCATACAACTTATGAATTCTGTGTTTGGAAAATTTTTGTGACCACTATTCATAAAATAAATGTATTATTGTTTTGTTTTTATAAAACAATAGACAGTTTTGACATCCGAAACCTATTGGAGGAGCAAATTTTATCCGCTCCGGTTGAAATTTGGTTGGTGATGTTGCACACAAAAAAAATTTTTTGTCTTCAATCACGAAATTAATTGATCGAATTAATTTTTAATTGAAATGTTTTCAATCACAGAAAGGATAGTATCAATTAAAAAGTTAACTGAAAGTCAAAAATGTATTGATCCAATTAAAAAATTAATTGATACTATTGATTAATTGATTTATATAATATATAATATATAATATATGATATATATATATATATATATATATATATATATATATATATATATATATATATATATATATATATATATATATATATATATATATATATATATATATATATATATATATATATATATATATATATATATATATATATATATATATATATATATATATATATATATATATATATATATATATATATATATATATATATATATATATATATATATATATATATATATATATATATATATATATATATATATATATATATATATATATATATATATATATATATATATATATATATATATATATATATTTCGTAAAACTCTTTCTATGTAGTATATACCTTCTAAAACCCATGAAAGAAAATTCGTCCATAGAGGTACAAAATTTATATAGCCCCCAAATTTGTACTTCTAATAACCATTATAACAAAACAGTTGTTAGCAATCGTTACCATCAGAAGGCAACAAATAATTTATGTTCTCAATAACATAATTTGTAAGTAATTTGTTGAGCATCCAACCGTACAAAATATTTGTTGTTGAACGTTACGTATAATCCTTAACAAATATTTTTGAATTTGAACGAAAAAATTTGTATGTGGTTTGTTGGAGTCTATCAATGACCTGTAACAAATTTATTGGTGTATTTACAAAAAATTAAATTGAAATTGACAGAATTATTGCACCAAAATTGCAAAATTGCCGGAACAATTTTGGAGATATTTTGTTAAGTACACACAGAGAAGGAATATGACCAAAATGCTATTTTTGGACGGGGAACATGTAACACTTTTGTGTCGAAAATCCTATACTCAGTTTTGTAAATGTATGACGATTTTAAATTTGAGTAGTTCAGGGTCTAGCAAGCATTTTGACAACTTTTTACCCAGTGATATATATTCTAGTTAATTAGAATTGTAATAACTCTAATCCCGATATTAATATGGTTTTATTAATTATCTCATACAACAAACACTTTTAAGAAACTACCAACTTGAAAAATATAAATTTTTCACAGAAATTCACAGAAATTTTCTGTATTCTCTGATGAATGAGCTCTTTGTTTGCTATCATACACGTGCATTTGCTCATACCAGGGATGGAAAATGCAGTACTATAGTACTTTTTTTCAATACTTTTTCACCCCGGTGAGTACCGTAGTACCCCCTCGAATGATTTAGTACCTTTTGTGTAGACATTTTTGAGTCGATATCAGATTTATGGTACAATATCTTTGACAAAATATTTTAATATTTTGAGAAAGTCTTTATCAACCTTATTTGCTAATAGTCTTTTACAAATATGGCAAAACAGACATGTTCATGTGGGAAGAAAATCTCGATTTTGTAAAAGACATAGTCAAAAACAGGATTTTATTGATCTTCAAGAATGTTTTAGTCGAAAAAAGAATGCGATTCTATATTATCGATTTTTTATTTCGGTAGAAAATGTTGTCAAAATTTTATTTCAATTGAAAATTTTGTAAAAAATTTATTTCCATAGGAAATTTTTGCAAAATTTTATTTCTATAGAAAAAATTTTTCAACATTTTTTTTCTACAGATTTTTTTTGCAAAATTTTGTTTCTATAGAAAATTTTTGCAAAATTTTATTTATATAGAAAATTTTGTCAAAATTTTATTTTCTTTAAAATTTAGTCTCTTGACAATAATTTTCCAGTGAAATTTTTGTTGAAATTTAGTAAAAAGTACCTTTCCGCTCAAAAAATACCTTTTTTGTATTTTCTTAAAAATTGTATTTTCCATCCCTGGCTCATACTCATTTTGTTCTAACGGTATTCTTCGCATACTTCTTTTAGCTTTCGTACATGTTCTCAGCGATGTGCGCGTAACCAGTCTTGTATTTTTGTTTTTGTTTTCATATCGATAGCAGTCAACTATTTTCGCAACAAAACAATTTGTTGAAAATTCAGAATATTTCTATTATTTTCGCTGTCAAGCATCTACAAACACATTTCAACAACACATGCCTCATATTCAATAGACAAATTGGTTGAGCATCAGCAGATTTTACATACAAATGAAGTCGTTAATATTTATTTGCAGTTATTTTTTTGTGTGTATATATAATTCTGTACCTCCAATTTTTGTATGGTTTGTAGAAGGCATATACTAACATCATCTACCAAATATATATATATATATATATATATATATATATATATATATATATATATATATATATATATATATATATATATATATATATATATATATATATATATATATATATATATATATATATATATATATATATATATATATATATATATATATATATATATATATATATATATATATATATATATATATATATATATATATCGTAAAACTCTTTCTATGTAGTATATACCTTCTAAAACCCATGAAAGAAAATTCGTCCATAGAGGTACAAAATTTATATAGAACTTTGGTACGTGATTTTACTATATGCCCTCCCACAGACATGCTAAATTAGGTCCATAAAGGTACATAATTATAAGTACACCCATATAAACCGATCCCCAGATTTGACTTGTGGAACCTTTTGGAGAAATAAATTTTACCCCACCCGGTTGAAATTTGGTAGATGATGTTAGTATATGCCTTCTACAAACCATACAAAAATTGGAGGTACAGAATTATATATACACACAAAAAAATAACTGCAAATAAATATTAACGACTTCATTTGTATGTAAAATCTGCTGATGCTCAACCAATTTGTCTATTGAATATGAGGCATGTGTTGTTGAAATGTGTTTGTAGATGCTTGACAGCGAAAATAATAGAAATATTCTGAATTTTCAACAAATTGTTTTGTTGCGAAAATAGTTGACTGCTATCGATATGAAAACAAAAACAAAAATACAAGACTGGTTACGCGCACATCGCTGAGAACATGTACGAAAGCTAAAAGAAGTATGCGAAGAATACCGTTAGAACAAAATGAGTATGAGCCAGGGATGGAAAATACAATTTTTAAGAAAATACAAAAAAGGTATTTTTTGAGCGGAAAGGTACTTTTTACTAAATTTCAACAAAAATTTCACTGGAAAATTATTGTCAAGAGACTAAATTTTAAAGAAAATAAAATTTTGACAAAATTTTCTATATAAATAAAATTTTGCAAAAATTTTCTATAGAAACAAAATTTTGCAAAAAAAATCTGTAGAAAAAAAATGTTGAAAAATTTTTTCTATAGAAATAAAATTTTGCAAAAATTTCCTATGGAAATAAATTTTTTACAAAATTTTCAATTGAAATAAAATTTTGACAACATTTTCTACCGAAATA
The DNA here is from genome assembly GCF_050003625.1 of Haematobia irritans. Lineage (NCBI taxonomy): Eukaryota > Metazoa > Arthropoda > Insecta > Diptera > Muscidae > Haematobia > Haematobia irritans. The sequence goes on along the minus strand of NC_134397.1, from coordinate 145,507,182 downwards.
AAAAATCGATAATATAGAATCGCATTCTTTTTTCGACTAAAACATTCTTGAAGATCAATAAAATCCTGTTTTTGACTATGTCTTTTACAAAATCGAGATTTTCTTCCCACATGAACATGTCTGTTTTGCCATATTTGTAAAAGACTATTAGCAAATAAGGTTGATAAAGACTTTCTCAAAATATTAAAATATTTTGTCAAAGATATTGTACCATAAATCTGATATCGACTCAAAAATGTCTACACAAAAAGTACTAAATCATTCGAGGGGGTACTACGGTACTCACCGGGGTGAAAAAGTATTGAAAAAAAGTACTATAGTACTGCATTTTCCATCCCTGGTATGAGCAAATGCACGTGTATGATAGCAAACAAAGAGCTCATTCATCAGAGAATACAGAAAATTTCTGTGAATTTCTGTGAAAAATTTATATTTTTCAAGTTGGTAGTTTCTTAAAAGTGTTTGTTGTATGAGATAATTAATAAAACCATATTAATATCGGGATTAGAGTTATTACAATTCTAATTAACTAGAATATATATCACTGGGTAAAAAGTTGTCAAAATGCTTGCTAGACCCTGAACTACTCAAATTTAAAATCGTCATACATTTACGAAACTGAGTATAGGATTTTCAACACAAAAGTGTTACATGTTCCCCGTCCAAAAATAGCATTTTGGTCATATTCCTTCTCTGTGTGTACTTAACAAAATATCTCCAAAATTGTTCCGGCAATTTTGCAATTTTGGTGCAATAATTCTGTCAATTTCAATTTAATTTTTTGTAAATACACCAATAAATTTGTTACAGGTCATTGATAGACTCCAACAAACCACATACAAATTTTTTCGTTCAAATTCAAAAATATTTGTTAAGGATTATACGTAACGTTCAACAACAAATATTTTGTACGGTTGGATGCTCAACAAATTACTTACAAATTATGTTATTGAGAACATAAATTATTTGTTGCCTTCTGATGGTAACGATTGCTAACAACTGTTTTGTTATAATGGTTATTAGAAGTACAAATTAGTTTGTTGCAGGAAAATTAACAAATTTTGTTATTGGTTTTCCAACAAAAGTTATTGGTTCTCAAACTTATTTTTATCTGTGTAGCCCGCATTTTACTTCCGTTGAACTTTGGTAGGTGATATTCCTATATGTCCTCTAAAAACCATGCTTGCTTTAATTTTTGGGCAAATTTATCTTTCCTACCTCCCACTTCTAAAACTTGGAAGTATTACTGTAGGGCGTTTAATGAATTCGAACTACTGTGGTGAATTTGAAACAAACATTGACTGAAAACTTGGTAAGGCCCACTAAAAGGCACAAAGAGAATAGAGCACAGACGATACAAACCAATCTGTAAATTTTTCAGACATACTACAAACAATGCCATATAACCAGTAATGCCACAAATTTCTGATTGTGTATGTTTGTGTGTGAACATACAACATACATACATATGTGCATCCACAAAATATGTATGGCCAGAAAATCTACAAATCGATGCGAATATGAGTCGGTTAACCGCTCTTACACTGAAGTAGCGTACAGTAGACATCCGAAACGAAATGGTGGAAGCGACAGCAACTGAAATATAGAAATGGAGGAAATATAACTACAACAACCAGAAGCAACAACACAACAAACGACACATTTGTGGCTGGGTTGGAGCGGTGGAAAGCCATTGGTTGAGAGGTTGATTAGGTTTGCGGTATAGATGAAATGGTTGGGTTGGCTTAACAGGCAATGGTGGTTTGTCGTTTTCTGAACGAGGTTGGTATAAAGATGAAAGAGAGAGAGAGAAAAAAATCTACAATAAATATGATTTTAAGACCGAAAATTTATATCTTATGCTTAGTACTAAGTTCGTTTCTGCGAAAAACGAATATCTCCATCTATCTCCGTATATAGGATCTCAAACCCAGGGATGTTACCTTATTTATACGAAAAATATGCCTGCCTATTTTTTCGTGCGAAAAATCCAGGGTTGTATAAATATGTGCTTTAAAATGCTTAAAACAAAAATTTCGCATTTATTCCGCGCTAACATTTTTTATATGGAGTATAACAGTTTTTCGCGCGAAAACGTGATCTTGGTACTAGGCTTTACACGGTTTTTGAGAAATTCCAAAAAAAAAACTTTGTACTTGTTTCCGGTAAAATTCACTTTTTAGACTTAGCGTACTTTGGAATGGACACATCGATATGATATGGATCAAATGAGAGAGCAATCGAAAAGAAAAATTAGAAAAAAACAAATATTTACGTAGCCACATAATTAGTCGTCGCTACTTGATAATAAGCACAATTGCTCTGGACTAAAGTCGGTATCATCGAGGGATGTCATTCGGGATATATCCCGTCTCGAAATCCTGGAATTTTCGGGACGGCAATTATCCCAATCCCTGGGATTTTCAATTTTTAATCCCGGGATTTTTCGGGATCCCGGAAAAAAAATCCTAATTTCTTAAATGTGTGGCTTTTTTATACCCTCCACCATAGGATGGGGATATATTAACTTTGTCATTACGTTTGTAACACATCGAAATATTGCCGTAAGACCCCATAAAGTATATATATTCTGGGTCTTGGTGAAATTCTGAGTCGATCTGAGCATATCCGTCCGTCCGTCCGTCTGTTGAAAGCACTCTAACTTCCGAACGACTTGAAACTTGGCACAAGTAGTTGTTATGGATGTAGGTCGGATGGTATTGCAAATGGGCCACATCGGTCTACTTTTACGTATAGAACCCATATAAACGGACCCCCAAATTTGGCTTGCAGACCCTCTAAGAGAAGAAAATTTCATCCGATCCGGCTGAAATTTGGTACATGGTGTTAATATATGGTATCTAACAACTATGCAAAAATTGGTCCACATCGGCCAATAATAATATATAGCCCCCATATAAACCGATCCCCCGATTTGGCTTGCGGAGTCTCTAAGAGAAGCAAATTTCATCCGATCCGGCTGGTACATGGTGTTAGTATATGGTCGCTAATGACCATGCAAAAATTGGTCCACATCGGTGAATAATTATATATAGCCCCCATATAAACCGATCGCCAGATTTGACCTCCGGAGCCTCTTGGAAGACCAAAATTCATCTGATTCAGTTGATATTTGGTACGTGGTGTTAATATATGGCCTCAAACACCCATGCAAAATTGGTCGAAATCGGTCCCCTATATAAACCGATCCCCAGATTTGACCACCAGAGCCCCTTGGAAGAGCAAAATTCATTTGATTCGGTTGAAATTTGGTACGTGATGTTAGTATATGGTATCCAACGAACATGCAGGTATTGGTTCATATCAGTCCATAATTACATATAACCCCCATATAAACCGATCCCCAGATTTGACCTCCGGTGCCTTTTGGAGAAGCAAAATTCATCCGATCTGGTTGAAATTTGGTACGTGGGTGTAGTATATGATATTTAACAACCATGCCAAAAGTGGTCCATATCAGTCCATAATCATATATAGCCCCCATATAAACCGATCCCGAGATTTGGTTTTGGAGCCTCTTGGAGGAGCAAATTTCATCCGAGTCAGTTGAAATTTGGTACATTGTGCTATTATATGGCCGTTAACAACCATGCCTAACTAGGTCCATATCGGTCTATACACGCAAAGAAAAAAAAAACGTTGGAAAACGTGTTACAGTTTTTTGAATTGCTTCGAAAATTTTAAACTTTTATCACCAAAAAAATTCGTTTGTTACAAAATTTTTATTTTTTTTCAATAAAAAAAGTTATTTTTGAAAGAACAACACAGTCCATTTCGTTTATATCAAACACTGTTCTTTTCTGACTTTAGGTCTTAATAAGACACATTTTACAGTTCAAAATTTAATATAGGAGAATGTAATGTTGAACATTTTTTCGGAATCTTCCGAACATATCTGGAATATATGTAAAAAAAAACTTTGGTCGAAGCAGGGATCGAACCCACGACCCTTGCAAGTCGGACGTAGCAACCACTGCTCCACGGTGCCAAACTAAATGTTTGTTTCTGTTAAATAAACTTTGTTTATTCGGTTCGTGGGCGCCGCAAGGTATGCTATATAAATATAACTTATATGGATAATTATCTATTAATGACCATAACAGGTATATAGCTCAGTGGTTAGTGTGTTGGCTTACAAAGTGCATGGTCCGCGGTTCGATTCTCCGTCCAGGCGAAAGGTAAAAAAATTTTTAAAAATTTATAAAATCGTATAATTTCTTGTACATTGTTGGTATTACAGGGAAAGGCGTTAAGAACTAAAAAACCTCGTGGATGTGAGAAAGATGTGAGGGAAAAAGCAATTAGCAAGAAAACAATGTTTTGTTTTTGAGTTAGTCTTTATGAAATTGTTTTTACATCCTGGAAAAGAATAAACGTTTATCACAAAAAGTACATGCTTTTCTTCCAAATACACTTCCTTACAGGAAAGGCAAATGAGAAACGAACTTTGTTTGTCTAAAATTTCGTTTGGGCGGAAAGAATAATTTTTTTGCTTGTAGTTATATATAGCCCTCAGATAAATCGATCCCCAATCACAAAAATTGGTCCATATCAAGTTCATAATTGTATATAGCCTCCATATAAGAGACCCCCATATTTCAATTCTGTCTCCCTACGTACCGTACAATAGTCCATATCGATTCGTAATTATTTGTAGACTTACCTACACATACCTTTTTTGTCTAATATATACCACGTATGAACTAACTCTCAATTTAGAAAACGATTTAAGATACCACAACCCAAGTAATTCGATTGTAAATGACATTCTTACGTAGAAGTTTCTACGCTATCCATGGTGGGTACATAAGATTCGGGCTGGCCGAACTTACGGCCATGCATACTTGTTGGAGTAATAAATTGAATCTTCATTCAGTGCAAACGTCCCTTAGATTTCATACCCGACAAATTGAGTTAATAAACATTTATGATACACCTTGAATAAAAATATATTATAAATGGGCTATACTACACTGGTAGAAAAAGTTTCGTTATATTAACAAAATGTGTCATTAAAAGTGAGCCATTGAAACAACTTCGTTAATACAACGAAATTTTTCGTTGTTATAAAGAATTTTCTGTTAATTAGCATAACGTTTCGTACTATTAACGAATATTTTCATTGTATTAATGAAAATGTTTCATTATATCAATGTACAATTTTCGTTGGCTCAATTTTAATGAAATTTTCTTTGTGTGTATAAACAGCACAATTTCATAAAAATCGAAGCAAACGATCAGTTCTTCCTTTGAACAATGAATTCATTTGAAACGGATTCATTTTCGTGCAAAAAAATTAATGCACTGTTATTTTAAGAAGTTACTTAAAACGATGAAGTACAAAATAAGTTTTGCCATCATTTTTTTTTTGTTTTTCTTTATCTTTCATTTGTGTATAATTTTTATACCTACGACCATAGAATGGTGACGGGGTATAATAAGTTTGTCATTCCGTTTGTAACACATCGAAATACCAATTTCCGACTATATAAAGTATATATATTCTTGATCAGGGAGAAATTCTAAGACGATATGGCCATGTCCGTCTTGCTTATCGGTCCATGTTTTGGTGTAGCCCCCATATAGACCGATCTCCTGATTTTACTTCTTGGGCTTATAGCATCCTTAATTTTTATCCAATTTGCCTGAAAGTGGAAATCTAGTGTTCTTTTACGGCCACAAAGAGGTATACCGAAAATAGTGAGTCCATGTTTTGATATAGCCCCCATACAGACCGATCTCCAGATTTTATTTCTTGGGCTTATAGAAACCGTAGTTTCTATCCAATTTGCCTGAAATTGGGAATCTAGAGGTATTTTAGGACCACAAAGAGGTGTGCCGAAAATCGGCCCTTCTTTTGATATAGCCACCATATAAACCGATATCCAGATATTACTTCTTGGGCTTATGGAAACCGTAGTTTTATCCAATTTGCCTGAAAATGGAAATCTAGAGGTATTTTAGGACCATAAAGAGGTATGCCGAAAATAGTGAGTATCCGGTCCCCCACATAGATAGATCTCCAGATTTTACTTTTACACTGAAGTGGGCATATAAAAACCGTAGTTTTTATCCAATTTTCCTGAAATTGGAGATCTAGAGGTTTTCTAGGACCATAAAGAGGTGTGCCGAAAATTGCGTGTATTGGTTCATGTTTTGGTATATCCCCCATATAGACCGATCTCCCGATTTTATTTCTTGGGCTTATAGAAACCGTAGTTTTTATCCAATTTGTATGAAATTCGAAATATAGAATTATTTTAGGACCATAAAGAGGTGCGCCGAAAATGGTGAGTATCGGTCCATGTTGTAGTATAGCCCCCATAAGACCGATCTCCCGTTTTCTAGAAACCCAGAAACCGTAGTTTTTATTCAATTTGCCTGAAGTTGTAAATATATTTTAGACTCACAAAAACGTGTACCGGATTTAGTTTTTTATAGGTCCACTTGGTAAGGCCTCCATATAGACCGATTTCACTTCTTGAGGGTATAGAAGGCGCACTGATCATGAAAATTGCTTGAAACTGAATGTTAAATTTCCAGATTTTACTTCTCGTAATCATTTAAATAATGGGGATGCAAATCTTCAGATTTTAGATTTCAAATCAAGGCGTTATTTCATGATTTTCCTGCACACCTACAAGAGATGTTAATGATTCCTCTAAAACACAAACAAAAATTAGAGTAGTACATTGTAATTCGTTAATTTTGCGTTTTAAAGGCTTTGAATAGCTTAAATAAATGGAAATACTTCCAGAATCTAATATAGTCTTCATAGGAAAAATCTTTAGATTTATCTTCGGAACTGCTCTATTTTGGAGAATATCTGTCATCAAACCCCCCTTAAATTTCATTATATTGCTGTGTACACTTGTTTTTTTTTTTTCATTTGTGTATAATTTTTTCCGTTTTGTTAGTTCATTTAACTAACGTACTCAAAAATTATTAGAGTGAATTAAAATAAAGTTAAATTGACTTTAGTGAAATAGAGGGTTCACTTTTTTTAAGTATAGGGTCTTTCGTCCGGTAATAGAATTTTGAACAGTCGGACTAATTTCCGAAAGGTCTTGCTCTGTCGACTTTAAAGACAGTGCAACGCATGCTTAAATATTTCTCATTGACAAACTCAAAAATTATGAATTATTTTATGTAAGTTTCAAACATACCATACTAACCACCTGTCTACACAAAAGTTTTTTTTTTTAAATGGAGGAAAAATGGAATTGATAATAAGCACAATTGTTCATTGGAAATATCCGTCAAAGTGTTCACTAGGGTCTTTCGTCCGGTAATATAGTTTTGAGCTGTCGGAATAATTTCCGAAAGGTCTTGCTCTGTCGACGTTGAAGGCAGTGTACGGTATGCTTAAAAATTTGAAATAAATTTCTCATTGGCAACCTCGAAAATGGCGAATTTGTTTATGTAAGTTTCAAATTGATTATTGACCATACCATGTTTACCACCCGTCGACACATACATTTTTTAAAAAATGGAGGAAAACATGTACTCATGAATCATTAAGGTTTAGAATGTATTTTACATTTGTATATATTTGCAATAGTGTGTGGCCAATTCGAAACTGTGTTGAGAATTACAGATTTGCTATAACAATAAAAAATAATAACAGCTACCAACAAATCATATTGTTCTAACTAATAGGCGAAAATTAAAACCACGTATGACTAATTTTTATTAGATTTATTCATTTATTTCAATTTTTGTTGTTGTTGTTTTGATAAAGACTTAAGAGATTTTATTTTAATTTCAATCGTAGATTGAAATGTAACCATGCTACTGTATGAAGTAAGGGGTGGCACAAAAAGGGGCAGACATTCTTGTTAAGAAAACATACAAATTAAATTCATTTAATTGTCCTTAGCAATCATTTTATTAAGATTTCATCGAAAACCACACTTTACAGTTCAGGTAATATACCTAAAATACTGTTCGAGATATCGAGCCTTCCTAATGAATTAATACGCGTAGCAGACGTGAACTAAAAATGGGAAAAAAAGTTTTATACAAATGAAGTACACAATTTTGGGTACTTCATTTGTAGTTACACAAAAAAATACTGGTACTATAAAATTTTGTAATTGAGTTTTGTTTCAATTAAAATATTTGTTGAAACAATTAAATTTTTAATGGAATATTTTTAAAAACTCAATTAAGACTTTAATTGGAAAAATGTTCGTGAAATTGTTTTCTGTGTATAAAATAAAGTGTTATACAAATGAATGGAGATTATTCTATGTTATCTAAAAGATGGGCTGAATCGATGCATGAGCATGAAAAATTTCGAAACATTGATTTTATTTAATTCATTTTTTTATCGTTTTATCGTCCGATCGTCCTCAAATTTGCAGTTGGCATATGAGCCTTCGACTCATAGACAAATCCTATTGATTTTTTATTTCTATAGAATATTTTGTCAAACTTTTATTTTTATAGAAAATTTTGTCAAAATTTTATTTCTATAGAAAATTTTGTTAAATTTTTTTTGCGATAGAAAATGTTATCAAAATCTTTTTTTGACAGCAAATGTTGTCAAAATTTTATTTCTATAGAAAACTTTGTCAAAGTTGTATTTCTATAGAAAATTTTGTCAAAATTTTATTGCTAGAAAATGTTGTCAACATTTTATTTCTATAGAATATGTTGTCACAATTTTATTTCTATAGAAAATTCTGTCAAAATTTTATTTCTAAGGAAAATGTCAAAATTTTATTTCTATAGAAAATTTTGTCAAAATTTCATTTCTATAGAAAATTTTGTCAAAACTTTATTTCTATAGAAAATTTTGTCAAAATTTTATTTCTAAAGAAAATTTGTTCAAAATTTTATTTCTATAAAAAATTTTGTTAACATTTTAATATCTATAGAAAATTTTGTCAAAATTTTATTTCTATAGAAAATTTTGTCAAAATTTATTTCTATAGAAAATTTTGTCCAAATTTTTTTTCTATAGAAAATTTTGTCAAAACTTTATTTCTATAGAAAATGTTGTAAAAATTTTATTTCTATAGAAAATTTTGTCAAAATTTTATTTCTATAGAAAATTTTGTCAAAATTTCATTTCTATAGAAAATTTTTGTCAAAATTTTATTTCTATAGAAATGTTGTCACAATTTTATTTCTATAGAAAATTCTGTCAAAATTTTATTTCTAAGGAAAATTTTGTCAAAATTTTATTTCTACAGAAAATTTTGTCCAAATTTTTTTTCTATAGAAAATTTTGTCAAAACTTTATTTCTATAGAAAATGTTGTAAAAATTTTATTTCTATAGAAAATTTTGTCAAAATTTTATTTCTATAAAAAAATTTGTTAACATTTTATATCTATAGAAAATTTTGTCAAAATTTTATTTCTATAGAAAATTTTGTCAAAATTTTATTTCTATAGAAAATTTTGTCAAAATTTTATTTCTATATAAAATTTTATCAAAATTTTATTTCGATAGAAAATTTTGTTAAATTTTTTTTTGCGATAGAAAATGTTGTCAAAATCTTTTTCGGACAGAAAATGCTGTCAAATTTTTTTTCTATAGAAAACTTCGTCAAAGTTGTATTTCTATAGGAAATTTTGTCAAAATTTTATTGCTAGAAAATGTTGTCAACATTTTATTTCTATAGAAAATGTTGTCACAATTTTATTTCTATAGAAAATTCTGTCAAAATTTTATTTCTATGGAAAATGTTGTCAAAATTTTATTTCTATAGAAAATTTTGTCAAAATTTTATTTCTATAGAAAATGTTGTCAAAATTTTATTTCTATAGAAAATTTTGTCAAAACTTTATTTCTATAGAAAATTTTGTCAAAATTTTATTTCTATAGAAAATTTTGTCAAAATTTTATTTCTATAGAAATTTTTATCAAAATTTTATTTCATTCGTTTTGTTATTGTTGGTTTTGTTATTTCTATAGAAAATTTTCTCAAAATTTTATTTCTATAGAAAATGTTATCAACATTTTATTTCTATGAGAAATTTTGTCAAAATTTTATTTCTAAAGAAAATTTTGTCAAAATTTTATTTATATAGAAAATTTTGTCAAGATTTTATTTACATAAAAAAATTTTGTCAAATGTGTTTTTCTATAGAAAATGTTGACAAAATTTTATTTCTAGAGAAATGTCAAAATTTTATTTCTAAAGAAAATTTTATCAATATTTTGTTTCTAAAAAAAAATTGTCAAATTTTTATATACACAGTCTCACATAAGTTTACATACCCTTGAGGTTTTTACCTTATAACTAAACATGTTTCTTGTTGTTGTTTATAATCCAGACTAAAAACATCTTCTTGAAAATGGACAAATACTTTGTTTTTCAAATTAATTTACAAAATCTAAAGCATATATATGCATATTTTATTATATTTTAATAATTAAAGAAAATACAATTTCTTAAACCGTATGTAAACTTGTGTAAGACTGTGTATATATATAGAAAAGTTTGACAAAATTTTATTTCTAAAGAAAATTTTGTCAAAATGTTATTTATATAGAAAATTTTGTCAAAATTTTATTTCTATAGAAAATTCAATATTTGAGCTCACGAACCCCAAATAAATTTCAATATGCATATTCACATCTTACACTACTCCTGGATAACACCAACAATTCCTATTGATCCAATGCATTTCTTTGGAAACTAGCTTTTACTCTGGTATGCATGTTAATATATTTTTGCAACAAATATCAGTCTCAATAGTAAAAGCGTCCCCCGTGTATATTTCATCCAATTGAAAGTTTCTCTTGATACATATAAGCGTATTCTCAAGCTCTACCATTCATCCGTCTGGCATAAAGTCAAACAGACACTCTTTCATTCATTAATGCCATCAAACTTCATGACCACATAAAAATTGCCACTATAACTACCAATATTCCAGTTGCTCACTCATTCAACCATTCCTTCTCACACATGGTAATAACAAAAAAAACCGTCAGAGGTATCTGATGTCGCTCGTCCAATAATGATATTGGGTGACAATTTCAAACCTACTGTCTATGCGGACGCATGTTCGTACGTACGGGACAGCATGTCCGTCCGTTCATTGCATTTTCATAGTATGAGTGATGACTGGTTGTAATTCTTGCTGTGAAGAATTAAAGCCGCAAAATGTACACACACACACATGCCCATTTTAAGGAAATACTGTCTCTTCTCAGTTCAGACAGGGGTAGCAAAACTCGAAGTGATTTACAAACTGATGTTTGGTGTCATCCATCCTATCAATCCATTGAGGGCACACGATAGTGGGGGAGGGGTTTCGGTATTGAGCCGGTTCATCCACTAGTTTCTTTTTTATTTTGCCTTTCATTTCTCGTGTTAAAATAGGGGCGATATTCTTATTGTCATTTCTTTCTTGGTATTGTTCATAGTGAATTTTGTGTGTTTTTTTCAGCCTACAGTCATTGGACAATGAATTAAGTCCAAATTTCTTACACATTCCACTTTCCCATAGTATGGTTTATTGGTGTGTCTATGATCACCCCAAACATGTTTCAAGAGCAAAGTGTTATATTTTGTCGATGAAGTTGGAATATTGTTGTCCCAAAAATGCTGTTTTCGTGGCAATTATATAAATAAAAATGTAGAATAAATACGGATATGGGCCTCTTTATTTCTTGATCGGTTTATATAGAGGAGCCTATAAATAATCTTAATTTAGTTTATTTAAATGTTGGTTTTCTACATTAGATTTACGGCTTTTGTGACATACGAGTACATATTATGCCGTCGTAAATGTATGTCGCAAAAGTCACAGTTTGCTACAGGCCAAATCTGATAATGTACGATATGTTGATACTCACAGAAACAAAAATATCACCAAAATAATTTAATTGAAGTTGAATTTGATTGAGTTAAGAAATTTTAACCGTCTCGGATGAAATTTACCCCGGAAATCAACCCTAGGGATCTGTTTATATGGAGGCTATATAATTATGAACCGATATGGACCAATTTTTGTACGGTTATTAGAGGGCATATGATAACATGATGTACTAAATTTCAATCAGATCCCAAATTGCACTTCATATGGGGCTTTATGTAATTATGGACCGGTATGGACGAATTTTTCCATAGTTGTTAGATACTAACATCACGTACCGAATTTCAACGACATCGGACTAAATTTACTCCTCCAAGAGATTCCCGAGATCAAATCTGAACATCGGATATAATTATATATAATTATGGATCGATATGAACTAATTTTTGCATGGTTGTTATGCTGATGGCATATACTAACATCACGTACCAAGTTTCAATTGGATCTGATGAAATTTGCTCCTCCAAAAGCCTCCGTATGTTAAGTCACCGTACACACACTGTGACTTGCAGAACGAATAGCAGCACACGAATTCACGTTAGTTATTTTCAATAAATTATATATCAAATAATATTTGTGATCTGTGAACATTAAATGTAATTTAATTTTTTCTTTTTATGTAGATATAAAATCCCAAAAGATGGTTAGTGGCACTAACCGAAATATTGGAAATAAATATTAAAACAAACCAATAATCGATTGTTTCTATGACCTCAAGCCGAACACAATTAATAATCAGAATAATCATAAAATAGGTCAACAACACTCAAAAATACGTACAAAATTTTATTTCTATACAAAATTTTGTCAAAATTTCATTTCTATAGAAAATTTTGTCAATATTTTATTTCTATAGAAATTTTTGTAAAAAAATTTTATTTCTATAGAAATTTTTGTCAAAATTTTCGGAGGGTTCAAGTGTGGTTTTTGTTGGGTTTAATAAACTGCCTGAATTTATTCTGATAATTGGTTGATAGTTTTGCTGCAAGTAGAGGATGCTGATGAGGAATGTGTCTATAGGGCAGTCTATAGGGCTTTGCCCAAATAAATTTGACAAACATTATTTTCCTCTGCTGGTTAAGCTACACTTATGGTTTAGTCAATGCATGGTTTTAAGCTGCAATAAAAAACAACAACAATGCTTAAAGAACAAAACCAACAATAACAAAACAAAACGAATGGAAAAATAAGAGGAGGCACGCTCAAAATAAACCCAGCCAACTGAATTCAAGTCGATGATTTGACAGTGGCATAGGAAAAGAGATATATTTGTTTCGAATTTATTTCGGCATAAGCCGGCTATCAATGTAAAACCTTTTTTCGGAGGGTTCAAGTGTGGTTTTTGTTGGGTTTAATAAACTGCCTGAATTTATTCTGATAATTGGTTGATAGTTTTGCTGCAAGTAGAGGATGCTGGTGAGGAATGTGGTAATTCCGAAACGTGCGTCCATCCAACCATCTTGCAGTCTATAGGACTTTGCCCAAATAAATTTGACAAACATTATTTTCCTCTGTTGATTAAGCTACACTTGTGGTTTAGTCAATGTATGGTTTTAAGCTGCAATAAAAAACAACAACAAAATTTTATTTCTATAGAAAATTTTGTCAAAATTTTATTTCTATAGAAAATTTTGTCGGAATTTTATTTCTATAGAAATTTTCTATAGAAATTTTACAACTATAAACCAATTATCAGAACAAATTCTGGTAGTTCACCAAACCCAAAGTGAACCACACTTGAACCTTCCGAAAAAAATGTATGATAGTCGGCTTTTGCCGAAATAAATCTGTACAAACATTTTTCTTTTCCTTTGCCAATTCCAAATCATCGATTTGAGTGCAGTTGGTCAACGCATTGGTTTTTAGGCTGAGATCAAAACAACAAATATGATTGAAATACAAACCAACAATAACAAAACAAAACGAAAATTTTATTTCTATAGGAATTTATGTCAAAATTTTATTTCTATATAAAATTTTGTGAAAATTTTATTTCTATAGAAAATTGTGTCAAAATTTTATTTTTGTGTAGAAAATTTTGTCAAAATTTTATTTCTATAGAAAATGTTGTCAAAATTTTATTTCTTTATAAAATTTAGTCAAAATTTTATTTTTATAGAACATTTTGTTAACATTTTATTTCTATAGAAAATTTTGTCGGAATTTTATTTCTATAGAAAATTTGCAAAATCTACCAAAAAAAATCAAGAATTTCACAAATCTACCAAAGAGTAAAAAATCTAATATTTTTGGTAGAATTCTACCAACTGCACGGTAGCATGGTTGCCAGTGCTCCGAAAGCCAAACCTGGGGGTAGATTTATTTAGAGGCTATACCTAAAGGTCGTCCGATATGGCCCATTTGCAATATCATCCGACCTACATCAATAGCAACTACATGTGCCAAGTTTCATGTCGATAGCATGTTTCGTTCGGCAGTATGCGGGATTTCAATAGATGGATGGCTCAGAATATATTTAATATATATATATATATATATATATATATATATATATATATATATATATATATATATATATATATATATATATATATATATATATATATATATATATATATATATATATATATATATATATATATATATATATATATATATATATATATGTATGTATATACCCAAGGTGGATGGTATAAATATGATTGAAAATTTTGGTCAGAAATAATACGATTTTATATACCATACTATTAAATATTTACCGAAATCCAAAACAAATCCAACTATAATTATAATAAGAAAGAAAAGTAAGAAAATGCTTTACGTTTAAATAAAATATATTATCATTTTCAATAATTTCAATTAAAACCTTAATTGGAGCAATTATTTTCGAGATTGAACCAGAAACATTTGTTTGTATTGCCGATATCCCCGGGATAATTCTATTAGTCACTATTTGAATTTCCTGAATTTATTTATAGAAAATACCGCCATGAGAAATATTTCGATACTTCACATTGTATAAACTTTCCAAATTTTTATTTATTATTATTTTTTATTTATTTTTATTATTTATTAAACATTTAGAATATTTTCACGATAATTCAAATATTTCATAAGAAGCCGAAATCTTTCACGTGTTTCTTATTGTTTCTTATTCTGTACCAAAGAAAAACGTTATGCCACACTGGCTTGATTATTATCGATGAGTAGTAATTCAATTGCCATAGGCTGTATTTTATTCACTGTTTACGCTACGTTATTATGTATGCTCCCCTCATTTATTTGTATTTGTCACTTTAGGCTTTACATCGCTAAACAGACACACACAGACACTTATACACAATCTCATCCACAGTAAACCTATACAATGACGAAATTACCCATCAATATGGTAAAGACAAAATAGTTTTTCTGAATCGATCTGAAACTTAAAATTAGTTGCCGTCTTTAGTTCGTCGTTGCAAGTTGTTCCTTAGTTAGAAATTATTAAAACATTCCAAAAAGAAAGAGAAAAAACACAACATTATTCACACAAAAATTAAATTTATACAAAAGTATTCTTTAGTAATTTAATAAGGGATTAAAATAACTAAACGCGTAACGGGATTTTTTCGAAATAACAAAAAAAAATATTGTGTGAAAAGTTAAATTAAATTAAAAAAAATATATATTATATAAAATTAAACCAATATTTAAGCACAAATATTTCTACATAATAACCACAAACTTCTTAATACATCGTAAATCTAGGATATCATAAATTAAAATTAGCCTTAATAATGGAATACTACTTGTTCAAAAGGTGTGTGTTAAATTCAGATTATACACTTACAAAATTAACAATTTATTAAAAAAATAAAAAAAAAAACTTTTAAAGACTGAATCTTGTGATTGATTAATAAAGAAATTAACAAATAAAAGAACAAATGTTAAAAACATTGTGTGCAATCAATAAAAATAATACATATTTTTGTTTCAATTATTTATTAATTGATCCAATTAATTTTTGATTTAAATTGGAACTTAATCGCGATAACTTTAATAAGAAGCTCTAAAGTCTATTAATAAAATATAAATAATAAATAAATAAATTAAGTTACATAATTGATTAAAAGTTTTTTGAATTGAACACGCTTTAAAATTCCAGTAAAATTTCAATTCAAACATTTTTGGTGATATTTTTGTGTATACAAAAAATGAGGATTGGAGAAAACAAAAAGAGCACTATAGTACTCGTATTTACCAATTTTAAAAATCCAGTATTATTTTCTATTATATGTTTACAGAAAAAATCAGTTGTAAAACTGATGCTAAAATTAACTTGTATTTATTGCAATAAAAAAAATTATTTTGTTTTAGCATTGTTGTTGGTTAAGCTACTCTTGTAGTTTAGTCAATGTATGGTTTTAAGCTGAAATAAAAAACAACAACAATGCTTAAAGAACAAAACCAACAATAACAAAACAAAACAAATGGAAAAAAAAATTTTGTTTTAGTTTAATTTTAAAATTTTGTAAGATATTTTCCCCAGCCCAACGAATTTAATTCCAAGTGTCTCAAAAAATTTCATTAACTTAATGCCAGTACTACAAATAAGTTCAATACTTACTAACGTAGAATATTTTTTTCGTCCACTTCTCAAAAAAAGTAAGAATGAACTACAGCGTGATTACAATGGTAATGATCTGGCGATTTTTCTTTATTTTTAGTTACATTTATGCTTTTCGAGAAGGATACATTTCGTAAATGGTAGTTAAAAATCCAAAAGTGTAAGAAAATGTACGTTAATTTAAATAATCTTAAACATTCGACTACAATTTAGTGCAATTTTCGCACGAGATAGTTCATTTTTCCCATAGAATAGTTTATTTTCTTTCTGTGTACATGCAAAGAATGTTTTCATTTAGGCAAAGAATTTAATAATCCACACCCAAAGAAGGCATATGATTATCCCAAATATGTTCCAAAAGCAAATGCTACTTTTTCACGGAGAATATTGCACAAACATAAACATGCTTGCCAAAATCGAATACATAATTGCCGGAATCGCGTACATGTTCCCTGTGAAAAAGTAACATTATACTCTTGTAATAGGTTTGGGCACTAAAACCAATTTAACTCTGTTTTATTTCATGGATTTATTAGATTTGAGAAGGTTTCCTTAACTTCAATAATTTTATGCGCGCATTTTTTTAGTTTAAATGAACTAAAAAAAGTTTAAAGAAAATTATACCAAAATGAAGCATGCAGATTTACTAAATTTAAACATATTTCCCATAAAATAGTTCAAAATTTCTTAAAATTTGTAAATTATCCACAAATCCGTTCATCGTGAACTTCATATGGCACTAAAGATATTTTTGCAATTTTTAACTCCAAATTTCTCCTTCAAACAACGAAAATTTCTTTAACACAAGTGAAGATAATTAATAATGTCTAAAAATTTTTCTTTTATTTGTAGAAAAATATTTACTTATTTTTTAGAATATCGGCATTTGAAATAGAGTTTAGTTATAAAATAGTTCAAAATTTCTTAAAATTTGTAAATTATCCACAAATCCGTTCATCGTGAACTTCATATGGCACTAAAGATATTTTTGCAATTTTTAACTCCAAATTTCTACTTCAAACAACGAAAATTTCTTTAACACAAGTGAAGATAATTAATTATGTCTAAAAATTTTTCTTTTATTTGTAGAAAAATATTTACTTATTTTTTAGAATATCGGCGTTTGAAATAGAGTTTAGTTACAATTTTCTAAAATTAACCAAAATTTTCCATCCTAATGGGTTCACTGTTTCTCATTTTAGTATTTTTTATTAAGCTAATTTCGTTTACACTGAAAAAAACAATTTTCCTAATACGAAAGTTTGTGCAACCTAACCTTTTGGACACGCAATTTATACAAGGGCAAATTTCATCATTTTTGCTTTAAAAATATTTTCCATTACACTTAGGACACGAATCTTTGAAATTTCCGTACACACCATTAAGTCACTTTGTATTAAGGCAAAGTTAGCTTTAAGTAAGGAAAACAATCCTTTATTCAATTAAATAGCAGAAATATTGAATTAAAGAAAAGTTTCAAATATAGGCTAAGACTTATGGTATTTACTTTGCTTGTAAAAAATGCACACCTTTTTGCATTTTGCCCGGAAAATTAACTTTTTAGATTGCGAAAAGGCTTCGAATTCTGTTGTGAAAATAGTGCCACGCAGAGAGGTGAATTGCGGGCATTTTCAGCACTGCCGACAGACGAGAGTTCTGCGATTGCCCTGTTTGCTCCTTTGAATTCATTTCTGCCAGCTGAAATGATAGCATTTTTTTAGGTTGTTGGCAACATTTTAAAAATGTGCATTCTGTACTAACAAAATGAAGACAAAGAAAACACCATTATTTCGAGGATTTTACATCTTAGGATTAATTTTTTTCACATTTTTTATAATTTGATTTGAAAAAAGTGTGTTCGGTTCCAAAGATTTTGTCTTCACACTAATGATTTTGGTATTAATACCAAGCCAAAGAAGTGGAGAATTAGAGTAATGATGCGGCTTCATTAAAGTAAAGAAATTTTTTAGAGACTTATCTGGCATTAAAACTAAGATCAATAATATAAAAATTATGATACAGATCGCATTCATTCTCTTTTAGCGGCACATTAATAAAGCTATTCACGTACAACAAAATACAACTTAATTCCAAAAAAAAAAAAAAAACTTTAAACCAAAGATGCAAAAACCTCATAAAGAGCCTTAGCCTATATTTGAAGCGTTTTTATCTTAAATCTAAAGATTCAATATTTCAGTTAATTTAAAACGATTTCTCCAAATCAAAAATATCTTTGTTTACTTTAAGGAAACTTTACCTCATTTCAAAGACATATGACTTTAAGGAAGGGACGCAAATTTCCAAGATTTACGACACAAATCTTGGAAATTGAATGACAAAAATTTTTGAAGCAAAGATTATAAACTTTCTTTTAACTAAAATTTCATTGTTTAAAAAAAGTCGAATCATATCATAGTTTTGGTCTCAAATGCGCTAAACTCAAATTTTAAGGAGAGACTAAATTTCTGGAAATTTTATCCATACTCTACCGGAGCCACCGTGGTGCAATGGTTAGCATGCCCGCCTTGCATACACAAGGTCGTGGGTTCGATTCCTGCTACGAACGAACCCCAAAAAGTTTTTCAGCGGTGGATTATCCCACCTCAGTAATGCTGGTGACATTTCTGAGGGTTTCAAAGCTTCTCTAAGTGGTTTCACTGGAATGTGGAACGCCGTTCGGACTCGGCTATAAAAAGGAGGTCCCTTGTCATTGAGCTTAACATGGAATCGGGCAGCACTCAGTGATAAGAGAGAAGTTCACCACTGTGGTATCACAATGGACTGAATAGTCTAAGTGAGCCTGATACATCGGGCTGCCACATAACCTAACCTAACCTAACCTATCCATACTCTATTACAAATTTGGCCTGGCCGAATTCTCCACCATAGATTGTGTAGAAAGTTATACTAAAGACTGTTATGCACAATCGAATTACTTGGGTTATGGTGACAGGTTCCGATGGCACAAGCAGAGAAGGAATATGATCGCTTCAAACATGCTTCAAGAGCAAAATGTTATTTTTGTAGGTTGACCATGTTACATGTTTGTCACTAAAATGTTATTTTCTCGTCAAATATAACCTGCTTGCCGAAATCAGATATATGATTTCCGAGAAAATAATATGGTTGCGAAAACCATGTTACATGGTCACCACCCAAAAATAACATTTTGCTCTTAAAACATGTTTGAGGTGATCATATTCCTTCTCTGGGTGCAAGGAAGCTCCGTTAATGCTACGTTAGCTAACAAACTTTTAAACCGTAGTATGGAAATATCTGTCTGTCATCTTGTTTATATATTCCATATGCCAGTTAGGAACTTAACAGCCGAAAATTGTTCAGTTAAAGATAACCGGATAAAATATATTTCCATTTTGCTTCCTGTTAACTCACAGTTAAAGCCTACACGGATGAAAAAGACTGTTTTTCATATGTTTGGCTATAAACATTATATGTTTGGAACACAAATTTTTAAACACAATATTTTTGAGTGCAAGCATATAATGTTCATAAACTAGCATAACATGTTTGGGACATATATGTTAATATGTTAGAACATATTATGTTTGGGACATAAAATGTTTGTAAATATAATATGCTTGGATGCAAACATATATTAATTTAGAAATAGCCTATAAACATATATGTGTTTAGTAGCTTGGAGCGCTATTTAACAGGGAGCGATATTGAATTAAGTTGGTGGTTGTTGCTTGTTATTACAAAATTAACATTTTATTTTTCTTTGGGCAATTGATCAGCTACTTCTTTGATCCTTACAAACTGTGTGGTCCGCTGTTCGAATCCCCGTCCGGCAAAAGGTCAAATTAAAATAAAAAAATCATACAATTGAATAATTTCTTCTACAATGTTTGTATTACAGAAAAAGGTGCTAAGAACTAAAAAATCTCGTGGAAGTGAAAAAGATGTGGGGGAATATACAATTGGGCAGAAACAAAATTTTGAGCATTCAGGTCGAAAACCTATGTTGTTAGCACCTATATTACCTGTTTATTTTCATAATTCATTATGATTGTAAATATATAAATAAATAAAATTTTGAGCACAATATTGTTTGGGAGAATTTTTTTAAGCATATAATATTTTTGGGTGCAAAATGATTCCAAACATATTATATGTTCACATAATAACATATTGTTTTTTGGAAGATAACATTATTGAATTTGGATGCAAAAATACAAAATGTTTGGAACTTAGACTACCCAAACATATATTGTTTAGACCAATATGCTTTCAAACATATTATATATTGGAAGAGATCAAACATATAAATGTTTGGGCAATACCCAAAAATGTATATGCTTGAAGCAAAATATGTTTGGGAGTATATGTTACAGAAGCGATTTTTTGTGAGCGTGTAGCGGAGCTACATGAAAATGGCCCTAAAAGGCAGATTAATTACCTTCACTCAAAAACCAGTGAAAATATATTTCCATTTTTATTCTTTTACCTGGCAGTTAAAGCCTAACGGAGCTACATAAAAATGGCCGTAAAAGGTAGATTAAATATCTACACTCAAAAAACAGTCAACCCACAAGAAAACAAAATTTTGGTTAATATACAAAATTTTATCTGTACTGTATAACAAACGCCGATAAACAACTTGAATAAAAAAAGAAAATTATTTAGTTTGAAGGAAAAAAGTGAGAGTTCAAAATTGCAAGAATGTCTTTAGCGAAGTTAAAGATGGGCACATTATGGTAAAATTTATAAATTTTAAGAAATTCTTTTTTGTGGGAAGTATTAATTTATATAATCTCTATGCTTCATTTGTGCATAATCCTTTCCCGGTTTTTAGTTAATTTAACTAACGTATGCAAACAATTATCAAACACAAGGAAACTATAATAATAATTCCATGAACTATAGTAGAGTTAAATGGCTTTAGTGCTCTAGAGAGTTCACTTTTTTCAGCGTATAAAAGCTTCTTTAGTACCTGATCGGATGATAAAGAGGAGTTTATAAATTATTATGAACCGATACGAACCAATCTTCATATGGTAAATGGGGCGCCAAATTTCGGGTGAAATTTGTTCCTCCATGAGGCTCCAAAAGTCAAATGTGGCAGTCGGTTTATGTGGGGTCTCTATATGTAATAATGGACCGGTATAGGTCTTTATAGGTTTTAATGGTTGTTAGAAGGCATATACTAACATCACGTACCAAATTCCAACCAGAACGATTGAAATTTTCTCTCCCAAGAGGCTCGGGAAAAGGCACACGACTTTAAAGAAGATATGCACATTTCAAAGATTAGTCTACTGAATTTAAAGCAGCACATTTTTAACTTCTTCTTCCTATTAAAATTTCTCATGAAATGTTTATTAATGTTATGTTATTTACTTTTTACTGATATTGCGAAGAGCTGTGTTTATATTACAAATAATTGTACCATGTGATAGGCAATTCCATCTCCAAAATGTCAATCTATAAGTGAAACTAAAATAAATTCAGAGCATTGGCTGCTAAGGCCATCAGCTAAAAAATATAGATTAATTTTAGGGAATTTTAACAAAACATTATTACAAAGGGCAATATCACAAAGTAAACATTTTTCGACAAAATTCTGTAATACTATTAGACATAATTATTTTCCCCCCTGTTAAAGAAAATTTTATAGTTTAAAGAAAACAAGTATATACGGCCGTAAGTTCGGCCAGGTCGAATCTTATGTACCCTCCACCATGGATTGCATAGAAACTTGTACTGAAGACTGTCATCCACAATCGAAGTAATTGGGTTGCGGTAACACTTGCTGATGGCAAGGTATCTTAAAACTTCTTAACACCGTCTTCTGTAAGTTAGTCCATACGGGGTATATATTAAACAAAAAAAGGCCGATTAAACACGTATATAATTCAGATTGACAAAAATTTTAATAGAAATAAAATTTTGACAAAATTTTCTATAGAAATAAAATTTTGATAAACTTTCTATAGCAATAATATTTTGACAAATTTTTCTATAGAAATAAAATTTTGACAAAATTTTCTACAGAAATAAAATCTTGACAAAATTTTGTATAGTAATAAAATTTTGACAACATTTTCTATAGAAATAAAATTTTGACAAAATTTTCTATAGAAATTAAATGTTGACAAAATTTTGTATAGTAATAAAATTTTGACAAAATTTTCTATAATAATAAAATTTTGACAAAATTTTCTTTAGAAATAAAATTTTGGTAGATTTTTTTTGGGGATCGGCTATATATAACTATAGACCGATACGGACCAATTTTGGTTAGCGGCCATGTACTAGCCCAATGTACCAAATTTCACCACGTACCAAATTTCAACCGGATCGGATGAGTTTTGCTCCTCCAAGAGCTCCGGAGGTCAAATCTGGGAATCGGTTTAAATGGGGGTTATATATAATTAAGACCCGTATGGACCAATTCTTGCATGGTTGTTAGAGACCATATACTAACATCACGTACCCAATTTCAATCGGATCGGATGACTTTTGCTCCTCTAAGAGGCTCCGGAGTTCACATCTGGAGATCGGTTTATATGGGGGCTATATATAATTATGGGCCGATGTGGACCAATTTTTTGTATGGTTGTTAGAGACCATATACTAACACCATGTACCAAATTTCAGCCGGATCGGATGAAATTTGCTTCTCTTAGAGGCTCCGCAAGCCAAATCGGGGGAACGATTTATATGGGGGCTATATATAATTATGGACTGATGTGGACCAATTTTTGTGTGGTTGTTAGAGACTATATACTAACACCATGTACCAAATTTCAACCGGATCGGATGAATTTTGCTCCTCCAAGAGGCTCTGCAAGCCAAATCTGAACGTCGGTTTATATGGGGGCTATACGTAAAAGTGGTCCGATATGACCCATTTTCAATTCCATCCGACCTACATCAATAACAACTACTTGAAGATAAAGTTTATAATCTTTGCTTCAAAAATTTTTTTCATTAAATTTAGGAAACAAATTTTGTAAATTTGCGTTCCTCCGTTTAAGTCGAATGTCTTTGAACTAAGGCTAATTTTACTTAAAGTAAGGAACCACATTTTTGATTTAAAGAAATTGTCCTTAAATTAACTGAAATATTGGCACTTTAGATTTAAGATAAAAACGCTTCAAATGTAGGCTAAGACTTATTTTGAATTAAGAAAACATTTTTTACTTTGAAGTATCCGTTATAATTTCTATTTTTAAACTGGCATTTGTTTGTACGTGAGTACCTTTGTTAATAAACCGCGAAAAGAGAATGAGAATTTGATAAATGAGATCTGTATCCTAAATTTGATTTTATTGGTCCTAGGTTTAAAGACATATAAGTCGCTAAAAAATGTCTTTATTTTAAAGAAGCCGCAATCAATACCAAAATCCTTAAGGGAATGTCAAAATCTTTGGATCCAAGAAAACTTTTTTTGAGTGTATATAGTCCTACACAGAAAAAATAATGAACTGACTTATGGGAAGAATGAACTACCTCTTGCGAAAATCAAACTAAATTTTAATCAATTTATTAAAATTTTCTTAAAGAGGTGTCAAATTGATGAACATTTACTAACATTTTCGGATTTTTAATTTACGAAAATTTTAGGACGAAATTCTTCCTTCACGTAAAAGCAAAAATGAACAAAAAATAAAGAAAAAATCATTGGGGCCAATACATTACTATATTAACCACTCAGCATTCTTCCTATTTTTGAGAAGTGTACGAAAAACGTCTTCTGCTTTAGTTAGCATTGCATTTATTTGTATGGTCACTGAAATGTATGCCCACGCATAGTTCATAAAATTGTTGAGACTTGCTTGGAATAAAGAAAGTTTCGCTAAACTCAAACAAAAAACATTTTTTACAATAAACTTAATTTATTTTTAGCATCAGTTTTACAATAAATATAGTCATGTTTTAGATTATATTTGGTTAGATCTAAGGTGGCTAATATATAACTCGAAACGCGATCAACCCCAAAACTATTTGTTTGGAGTTTTATTTTTTATCAAAATTTATTTTGTATGCTCAATTCACATTGACCGACAATATTTTTTATGAATAGTTGTAAAGTTTTTTTTTTCTGATCCTACATTACTTACACATTTTAACATGAACATTTAATAAATTGGCATTCGCTTCATTTGGCTTCTTTGCAGTTCAACACAAACTACAAATTATGAAACGTAAAAGGTATCAATTCCTCTATCGATTCCAGCAACAAACACAAAGACTACAGCAACCTGCTAAAGGAGTCATGTCATGGGATTGCTATATAAAAGTTCCAAACTCTTGAAAATAATTCTGGGTAAGTAGGTGAATTTACATCAAACCAAATATATTTTATATCAAATATATGAATTGTGTTAATATTTAATAAAGTTCCGAAATATGTTTTGCCATCAAAAAAAAATTGCTTCTGTAACATATACCCCAAACACATTTTGCTTCAAGCTTATATATTTTCAGGAGTAGTCCAAAAAAAATTATTGTTTGTATTGTTCAAACATATTATGTTTCACCTTAGGGCATACACTAGTAGAAAAAAATTTTAATGAAATTTTCTTTGTGTGGATATATTTTTAAGGCGTCAATTGGTTACTTCCATTATTTTACTTGCAGCATACTCTCTAGGTCTCTCTTTCTAAACACATATATGTTTATAGGCTATTTCTAAATTAATATATGTTTGAATCTAAGCATATTATATTTACAAACATTTTATGTCCCAAACATAATATGTTCTAACATATTAACAAAAAGGGTAATGCGGTCAAAATTTGGTCAAGGGAAAACGCGTGTAAATCAGTGAAATCGTTTATTAAAAAAATCAAATTAAATTTCTTTTTCAAGTTCAATTAGTATAAAATTCAGGAAAAATATTCAGTTAGGCTTTCGCTTTTCCAAATCCGAATTGCCGGGCCTCACGCTTGACACCTGCCATCAGATTTTGTACAGCCACCTTGTCCACCTTCTTCGCCGCAGAAAGCCAGTTTGCCTTGAACTGCTGCTCGTCCTTAGCAGTTTTTTGGTCTTCTTTAGGTTCCGCTTGACAATAGTCCAGTATTTCTCAATTGGGTGGAGCTCTGGCATGTTGGGAGGGTTCTTGTCCTTGGGAACCACCTGCACGTTGTTGGCGGCGTACCACTCCATGGCCTTTTTACCGTAATGGCAAGATGCCAAATCCGGCCAAAACAGTACGGAACAACCGTGTTTCTTCAGGAAAGGCAGCAGACGTTTATTCAAACACTCTTTCACGTAAATTTCTTGGTTGACAGTCCCGGAAGCTATGAAAATGCTGCTTTTCAAGCCACAGGTACAGATGGCTTGCCAAACCAGATATTTCTTTGCGAACTTTGACAGTTTTATATGCTTGAAAATATCTGCTACCTTTCCCCTTCCTTTTGCCGTATAAAACTCCTGTCCCGGAAGCTGCTTGTAGTCGGCTTTGACGTAGGTTTCGTCGTCCATTACCACGCAGTCAAACTTCGTCAGCATCGTCGTGTACAGCCTCCGGGATCGCGCTTTGGCCGAAGTATTTTCTTTATCATCGCGATTTGGAGTCACTACCATCTTGTAAGTCGATAGTCCGGCTCGTTTTTTGGCTCGATGCACGGTTGTAGACGATACACCCTGCTTATTTGCGGCATCTCGGAGAGAGAGGTTAGGGTTTCGCTTGAAACTACCGGCAACTCTCTTTGTCGTCTCAGCGGCTTCCGGTTTTCGATTTCCCCCCGATCCAGACTTCCTGGCTGTCGACAAACGTTCCCCCAAACACTTTAATTGCATTTGTAACGGTTGATTTGGCAACTTTTAGCGATTTTGCCAGCTTTGCGTGCGAGTAGCTCGGATTTTCGCGATGCGCGAGCAAAATTTTGTTACGCTGCTCTTCTTGCTTGGACGGCATTTTGACAACTGAAGAGTGAATTCCAAAATCAAAATAGGAGCAACATTCTACACACACCTTCAAAATGAGGGGTGTTCAGGTTTTTTAAATGCAAAATTGAAAGAAATACGTCAAGTTTATATTGATCAAATTTTGACCGTATCACCCTTTATATGTCCCAAACATTTTATGCTAGTTTATGAACATTATAGGCTTGCACTTAAAAATATTGTGTTAAAAAAATTGAGTTCCAAACATAATTTTTACACCCAAACATATGAAAAACAGCGTTTATCGTCCGTGTACTAAAACATGTTTTAGTTTGGTTGAAACAAATAATAAATATATACAAGACTGTGAAGAAAGGAATCGATTTTCAAAACTATTGTAATGTCTTTGGCGGTTTGCAATCTTCAAGACAAAAAATTTATACATTTTAGAAACTTATGAATGCAACTTTAGTAAGATTAATTTATTTTAGATAAATAAACTAATTTCGAATTGATCAAATGTCTTTGGCGCTTTTTGTTAACTTTAAGACAGTAAGTAAAATTTACTCATTTTAGAAACTTATGGAGGCAATTTTAGTAAGATTCATTTATTTTATAAAAATACGAACTAATTCCGAATTTAATATAATTTTCTACTTCATTTGTATAAAACTTTGTTTTTTTTTTATATTTATTTCAACTCATTAAAATATGTAAAAACTAATCAAAATAAGAATAGTTTTTTCACAATTGGCAAAATTTAACTAAAATCAATTTATTTTGATTAACTTATTAAAGTTAAATCGGCTATAGGAATTTTTATTTAATTTTTACTGAGGGTATGACATAGTGTCCTTTACTTTAAAAATTTTTTGTATATCTTAGTAAAATGAACTAAAAAAATGTATATGGGACAAATTTTCCTAAAATTTTTACATTTTTTACATTCCATCATGAACTTCGTATGGCGCTAAAGACAATTTTTAACTCCAATATTTTCCTTCAAAATACGAAATTTTCTATAACAAGTGGAAAAATTAATTATGTCTAATAAGTTTATAATTATGCCTAATAACTTTTCATGAATTTTTCGAAAAATATATACATATTTTTGTCATATCGGAGTTTGTAATATAGTTTAGTTAAAAATTTCTAAAATTAACCTACACGGAAAGAAGAGTTTTCTTTTCTGAGAAACGAAAGTTTAGACAAGCAATGCTAAAAAATTTTCTTTAATAGCAAATAAAAAATTTTAGAGGCAATCGATGTCTCGCTTATCATAAATTGTGTTTTATTTGATCTGAAACAAAATACTTTATAAGAAAAGGGAATTTCGTTTGTATAAAATTTCGTTCCGGAGGAAAGTATTTTTTCTTTGGGTGTACGAAAACATTTTCATTCAAACTAAATTAGGCTATCTATATAAAGATACCCAATTTAAATTAAATATCTTTACTACAATGCTTATCATGCCCTACTCTAAATTTAAGATATTGCACGTACATACATCATCATGTGAATACACATCCACTCACACACACTCTGTACACACAAGGTTGTGTAGAAATGCTGCTGTTCGAATTAGCTATTGGCATAAGCATCCCTCCGATGGTATTAGTTTTTCTACTATCCAACAAAAACAACCACCATCGCCACCACAACAACTCATGTTGGAAAAAAGAGGCGGAGTTTCGAGTAGACAGTGTTTCACATGTGGTAAATTTTGTTACATACTAAATTGTTAAAATTTATCTATAGTACCTAATTTGTATATTTTCCACTACACCGAAAAAAAATAAACTATTTTATAGGAAATTGAACTGAATTGTACTCCACAATTGGAGATTTCCACAAAGCGTTGTTAAAACCAAGAAAATTTAATGCCCTGTTGTACTTTCTAACTACAGTTCACTAATTTACACCCTCTCATAGAAGAAACAATGAACCAAAAATAAAGAAAAAATTATTTCCGCCAGATCATGTGTAGTTTATACCCATGTATAGTTCATAAAATGTTTGAGACATACTTAAAAAAAAAGAAAATTACATTGAGCTGTGAAAATTTTTGAAATATAAAATAAAATTTAACTGTAAATAAATAATTTTTCTGCAATATAAATAAGTTAAAATTAGCGTTAGTGTAACTACACGCAACAAAATCTTTCCTCCCAAACGAAATTTTAGACAAACAAAGTTTGTTTCTCATTTGGTTTTCGCTGTAAGGAAGTTTATTTGGAAGAAAAGTATATTATTTTTGTGATAAACGTTTATTCTTTTCCAAGGTGTAAAAACAATATCATA
Organism: Haematobia irritans; assembly: GCF_050003625.1. NCBI lineage: Eukaryota > Metazoa > Arthropoda > Insecta > Diptera > Muscidae > Haematobia > Haematobia irritans. The sequence continues at coordinate 145,478,590 of NC_134397.1, read as the reverse complement.
AAGACTAAATTAAAAATAAAAACAATCTTTTCTGACTAATTACATTTTCCCTCACATCTTTCTCACTTCCACGAGGTTTTTTAGTTCTTAGCACTTTTTTCTGTAATACAAACAATGTAGAAGAAATTATTCGATTTTATAATTTTTAAAATTGTTCCTTTCGCCTGGGTGGAGAATCGAACCGCGGACCATGCAATTTGTAAGCCAATACACTATCCATTGAGCTATGTTGCTGTTGTCAATAGACAATTATCCATAACATATATGTTATATTTATATAGCATAGCTTGCGGCGCCCACAGCAACATACATTTAGTTGGGCACCGTGGAGCAGTGGTAGCTACGTCCGCCTTGCATGCCAAGGGTCGTGAGTTCGATCCCTGCTTCGACCGAACACCAAAAAGTTTATATTCCAGATATGTTCGGAAGATTCCGAAAAGATGTTCAACATTACATAAATGGTGATACGGTCAAAATTTGGTCAATACAAACTTGACGTATTTCTTTCAATTTTGCATTTAAAAAACCTGAATACCCCTCATTTTGAAGGTGTGTGTGTAGAATGTTGCTCCTATTTTGATTTTGGAATTCACTCTTCAGTTGTCAAAATGCCGTCCAAGCAAGAAGAGCAGCGTATCAAAATTTTGCTCGCGCATCGCGAAAATCCGAGCTACTCGCACGCAAGGCTGGCAAAATCGCTAAAAGTTGCCAAATCAACCGTTACAAATGTAATTAAAGTGTTTGGGGAACGTTTGTCGACAGCCAGGAAGTCTGGATCGGGGGGAACCGCTGAGACGACAAAGAGAGTTGCCGGTAGTTTCAAGCGAAACCCTAACCTCTCTCTCCGAGATGCCGCAAATAAGCTGGGTGTATCGTCTACAATCGTGCATCGAGCCAAAAAACGAGCCGGACTATCGACTTACAAGAAGGTAGTGACTCCAAGTTTGACTGCGTGGTAATGGACGACGAAACCTACGTCAAAGCCGACTACAAGCAACTTCCGGGACAGGAGTTTTATACGGCAAAAGGAAGGGGAAAGGTAGCAGATATTTTCAAGCATATAAAACTGTCAAAGTTCGCAAAGAAATATCTGGTTTGGCAAGTCATCTGTACCTGTGGCTTGAAAAGCAGCATTTTCATAGCTTCCGGGACTGTCAACCAAGAAATTTACGTGAAAGAGTGTTTGAATAAACGTCTGCTGCCTTTCCTGAAGAAACACGGTTGTTCCGTACTGTTTTTGCCGGATTTGGCATCTTGCCATTACGGTAAAAAGGCCATGGAGTGGTATGCCGCCAACAACGTCCAGGTGGTTCCCAAGGACAAGGACCCTCCCAAAGCGCCAGAGCTCCGCCCAATTGAGAAATACTGGGCTATTGTCAAGCGGAACCTAAAGAAGACCAAAAAAACTGCTAAGGACGAGCAGCAGTTCAAGGCAAACTGGCTTTCTGCGGCGTAGAAGGTGGACAAGGTGGCTGTACAAAATCTGATGGCAGGTGTCAAGCGTGAGGCCCGGCAATTCGGATTTGGAGAAGCGAAAGCCTAACTGAATATTTTTCCTGAATTTTATACTAATTGAACTTGAAAAAGAAATTTAATTTGATTTTTTTAAATAAACGATTTCACCGATTTACACGCGTTTTCCCTTGACCAAATTTTGACCGTATCACAATTTACTACTATATTAAATTTTTACTATGAACTATAAAATGTGTCTTATTAAAGACTTAAAGTCAGAAAAGAACAGTGCTTGATATAAACGAAATTGTGGTGTTGGTTCAAAAATATTTTTTTTATTGAAAAAATAAACATTTTGTAACAAACGAATTTTTTTGGTGATAAAAGTTTAAAATTTTCGAAGCAATTCAAAAAACTCTAACAAAAGAAAAACTTTTTCGGTACACGTTTTCCAACGTTTTTTTTTTTTTTTTTGCATGTACGGAATTTTTTTTCTGTGTATAAAATTCTGGTTACAACAACACAGAAAGAAGAAAATTTTAAACAACCACATTGTTTAAAAGCAAATAAAAATGATAACACCCTCAAAAAAAACGCTTCTGTATATATACCCCAACCACATTCTGTTTCAAGCATCAATATTTTCAGGATTGGTCCAAACAAAATATTGTTTGTATTGTTCAAACATATTACACTGGTAGAACAAAATTTTAATGAAATTTTCTTTGAGTAAATACATATATTTTTAAGGCGCCATACTTCTATTCTTTTACTTGCAGCATACTCTCTAGGATACTCTTTCTAAACACATATCCAAACATATTATATTTACAAAAATGTTATGTCCCAAACATAATATGTTCTAACATTTTAACATATATGTCCCAAACATGTTATGCTAGTTTATGAACATTATATGAGATTTCCAATCATACATATTTTACACCCTAACATATGAAAAATCGTCTTTTTTCGTCTGTGTAGAGACAGTCGTTGCATCACTTGTCATAAATTCGGATTTATTTACTCTTAAGGAAAATGCTGTATAGCAATGGGGAATTTCATTTGTCTAAAATTTCTTTCCGGAGGAAAGTAGAGGCACGAAATTGTCGTGACACGTATGATTCACATATGAATCGTGATCAAAATTCAAAGCAACTCTCACAAATAGGACTAAATCAAATATGTTGTTCGTAAGTGAAAAGTAATATCAGTTCGTAAAAGTTTTCCGATCTAACTTACGCAAAAATTATAAACGAAATATTATGTTATAAACTTTGTTTTAATTAAAATTCCACTATTTTAAAGAATTTGCTCTTAATATTGTGTAAATTGAGTGTCCCAACATTTAGGTTGCATAATCTTTCATATTAGGTCAAAAAGGAGCCACCGTGGTGCAATGGTTAGCATGCCCGCCTTGCATACACAAAGTCGTGGGTTCGATTCCTGCTTCGACCGAACACCAAAAAGCTTTTCAACGGTGGATTATCCCACCTCAGTAATGCTGGTGACATTTCTGAGGGTTTCAAAGCTTCTCTAAGTGGTTTCAGTGTAATTTGGAACGCCGTTCGGACTCGGCTATAAAGAGGAGGTCCCTTGTCATTGAGCTTAACATGGAATCGGGCAGCACTCAGTGATAAGGGAGAAGTTCACCAATTTGGTATCACAATGGGCTGAATAGTCTAAGTGAGCTTGATACATCTGGCTGCCACCTAGCCTAACCTAACCTAGGTCAGTATTTTTATGTGTTATTTCATTAAATTTAGGGCACGAATTTTTGAAATTAACATCCCTCCGTTAAATTCGTATCTCTTTTGAATAAAACAATTTTTTCTTAAAGTAAAGAAACAGTTTTGATTTAAAGAAACAATCTTTAAATGAACTTCGATGTCGAATTTGTAGATTAAACAATTCAAATATAGACTAACCCCCATTTTCAGGAAGCTCCGTTAGCGCTACGTTAGCAAACGAACTTTTAAACCGTACTATGGACATGTCAGTCATCTTGTCTATATATTCCATATGCCAGTTAGGAACTTAACTGCTAAACATTTTTCAGTTAAAGTTAACCGGAGAGAATATATTTCGATTTTAATTTCTATTAACTGGGAGTTAGAGTCTAACGGAGATACATGAAAATGGCCGTAAAACAAATTTTAAGGTTTCTGCATATTTGGTTTAAAGTTTATTTTTGTTTAATTAAGGGACCATTTTTATACCCTCCACCACAGGATGGGGGTATATTAACTTTGTCATTCCGTTTGTAACACATCGAACTATTGCTCTAAGACCCCATAAAGTATATATTCTGGGTCGTGGTGAAATTCTGAGTCGATCTGAGCATGTCCGTCCGTCCGTCTGTTGAAATCACGCTAACTTCCGAACGAAACAAGCTATCGACTTGAAACTTGGCACAAGTAGTTGTTATTGATGTAGGTCGGATGGTATTGCAAATGGACCATATCGGTCCACTATTACGTATAGCCCCCATATAAACGGACCCCCAAATTTGGCTTGCCGATCCTCTAAGAGAAGCAAATTTCATCTGATTCGGCTGAAATTTTATGCATGGTGTTAGTATATGGTCTCTAACACCAATGCAAAAATTGGTCGAAATCGGTCCATAATTGTATATAGCCCCCATATAAACCGATCCCCAGAGTTGGCTTGCGGAGCCACTAAGAGAAGCAAATTTCATTCGATCCGGCTGAAATTTGGAACATGGTGTTAGTATATGGTATCTAATGACCATGCAAAAATTGGTCCATATCGGTCCATAACTATATATAGCCCCCATATAAACCGATCACCCGATTTGACCTCCGGAGCCTCTTGGAAGACCAAAATTCATCTGATTCAGTTGAAATTTGGTACGTGGTGTTAATATATGGCCTCAAACACCAATGCAAAAATTGGTCGAAATCGGTTCATAATTATATATAGCCCCCATATAAACCGATCCCCAGATTTGAACTCCGGAGCCCCTTGGAAGAGCAAAATTCATCCGATTCGGTTGAAATTTGGTACGTGATGTTAGTATATGGTATCCAACAACCATGCAGGAATTGGTTCATATCAGTCCATAATTATATATAGCCCCCCGGTTCCTTTCGGAGAAGCAAAATTCATCCGATCTGGTTGAAATTTGGTACGTGGTGGTAGTATATGATATTTAACAACCATGCCAAAAGTGGTCGATATCAGTCCGAATTCATATATATACCCCATATAAACCGATCCCGAGATTTGGTTTTGAAGCCACTTGGAGGAGCAAATTTCATCCGAGACAGTTGAAATTTGGTACATTGTGCTAGTATATGGCCGTTAACAACCATGCCTAACTAGGTCCATATCGGTCTATAGTTATATATAGCCCTCATATAAATCGATCCCCAATCACACAAAAATTGGTCCATACCAAGTTCATAATTGTATATAGCCACATATAAGCGACCCCCATATTTCAATTCTTGCTCTCTACGTACCGTGCAAAAGTCCATATCGATTCGTAATTATTTGTAGACTTACCTATACAAACCTTTTTCGTCTAATATATACCACGTATGGACTAACTAACAATTTAGAAAACGATGTTAAGAAGTTTTAAGATACCACAAACCAAGTAATTCGATTGTGGATGACAGTCGTAGATTCGTAGAAGTTTCTACGCAATCCATGGTGGAGGGTACATAAGATTCGGCCTGGCCGAACTTACGGCCGTACATACTTGTTTTATTTGATGTCTTTTTTATAATTCTGATTTAAACTGATTTTTGAACTGATAGAAAATGAAAATGCATGAATGAGATCTGCATTTTAACATAATGTTATAGATCCTAGATATAAAGCTAGATAGCTTCGAAAAAATGTCTTTTATTTTTATTTTATTGTAAACCACCAGCATCTTTGTCTCGGTATCAATACCAAAATTCTTAAAGAAAGATTAGAAACTATGAATCCAGGTGAATAGTTTTTTTGAGTATGGGGATACAAAAGAAGACTTTTCATCTAATCAACATTTTTCAAAATAAATTCGAAAAGCAATCTGTAAAGTCAACTAATCGATTTTATATATTTTTGACAATCAACCCAAATGGACTTTTGGCGAAAAATTCGATTAACCGCGAGTATGAGAGTATATGCAGACAATACAATTTAATTTAAAAACTATTCTAAACGGTATACATAAGTACAAAAATTCAGTGAATATAAGTGTAAAATCATCTATTAGCCCAAAAATTTCAAAAGTCGAAAAAAAAGTTATGAAAATTTTAAAAAAGTCCAAAACTCATAAAGTTTGCTTTTCCAAATGTTAAAAAAAGTTTAAAAGCGGGCTTTTTTCAAACTTTAAACTTTTTCAAAAACTCAAAATTTCTATTTTTTTTGAAATAGGAATAATGAAATAAAATGTTTCGAAATCGAGTATCGCAAAGTTTCTTTGTCTATTTCATTTTTTTAATATTTCTTCGAAAAGTTCAAAGTTTTTGCATTGCATAACTAACAAAAACTGTTTCGGGTTCAGGAAAATACTTTGGGTAACATTTTCGAACGTACACATTTTACGAATTGTAGTTCGTTGACCATGAAGAACAAAAATATAACAGGGCACATCGTCTGCAAATTTTTCTATGAGTGTAATCGAAATATAGATGATTACCAATCCATTCCCAAAAAATTAAAATTTACCACTGCTGAAGCTCTTCACCACAATAAATACAAAGGTATTTATTGGAATTGAATCTAATTTAAGGATACCTTACAAATAAACCCACTTCAACAATACGTAAAATTATTAATTTATACTCACCATGCTAAATGTTGGCATAGCTTTACAGGTGGTTGATTTTTTCCAACAAAGGAAAAGAAAACTAAGGGATGCTTTTTCTATTTCTTTGTCCAATAAAGCCTTACAAAATTTATCTTCATAACGATGAGCATGTGATTAATAATTGTTATTCTTTTCTCCCACGTCTATTACGCAGATTCACTGGAAGATCAAGAGGGTGGAGCTATGTACATATCGTGCGATGTCTCAAATGGAGGTCCTGTGGAACCTGAAACGGGTTATGTTCCCAATAATCCATTATTCGGTTTGGCTCTGGATAGTCCGCAGGTAAATTTTAACGCATTCATATCAATTCGGGTAAACTAACGGTAATTGTTTGTACCTATTGCCGCCGGAAAAACGTGTGATTATACAAAAAATTGAATAGAATAAATGCTGCAGTAAAATTTTGTGGTAATTTCAAACAAAACAAAAAAATACCATTAAACCATAGTATGGTATTACAGACGACACTGAAAAGAAAAATAAATTTTAATGAAGTTTTGAAAATATATGAAGTTATTTTATACAAGTCTTAGAAAATAGGATATTTTACCATTTAAAGTGAAAATTTAAATTTTGGTCAATTGAAGAAAAGAAGAAGAGAAAATCAATAAAAAATAAAAAAAAACAATGAAAATAAAATTAAAAATTTCACCCTTCTTTTGAAGAGATTTTGCAAATTATGAAAATTTTAAACTTTTTGTTGAGTTTAAAGGCCAAAAATTTATGTATACAAAAATATATGTCGAAAATAACAAAATAAAAATTATTTATAAGATAAAAAATAAGTTTTTAGAAAAATATTTGATATGTGCTCTTGGATACGTGTTCTTAATTTTTGTTTTATTCATAATAATAAAGAACATTTCGATAAGTAATTAGAATGTTATGCCTTGGTGTCATATTACGATCATATCACAAACATTTTAATTGACGTTTCGGTGCAGCGTGTTCGATGGCGTTTGTAGCTCAGTGTGCTTAGACGTTCTGTTATGGTGCCCACAAACCAAGGTTCACATAGCGGTCTGAGCGAAAAAGTGTTTAAATTGAAAAAATTAGATAAAAAGAAAATAAAAGTGTAATAAAAAATAATAATAAAATTAAAATTTAAATTGATGGACAAAAATCGTGCTTTTAGTTTTTTATACCCTCCACCATAGGATGGGGGTATATTAACTTTGCCATTCCTTTTGTAACACATCGAAATATTGCTCTAAGACCCCATAAAGTGTATATATTCTGGTTCGTGGTGAAATTCTGAGTCGATCTAAGCATGTCCGTCCGCCCGTCTGTTGAAATCACGCTAACTTCCGAACGAAACAAGCTATCAACTTGAAACTTGACACAAGTAGTTGTTATTGATGTAGGTCGGATGGTATTGCAAATGGGCCATATCGGTCCACTTTTACGTATAGCCCCCATATAAACGTACCCCCGATTTGGCTTGCGAATCCTCTAAGAGAAGCAAATTTCATCCGATCCGGCTGAAATTTGGTACATGGTGTTAGTATATGGTCTCTAACAACCATGCAAAAATTGGTCCACATCGGTCAATAATTATATATAGCCCCCATATAAACCGATCCCCAGATTTGGCTTGCGGAGCCTCTAAGAGAAGCAAAATTCATCCGATCAGGCTGAAATTTGGTACATGGTGTTAGTATATGGTTTCTAATAACCATGCAAAAATTGGTCCACAAAGGTCCATAATTATATATAGCCCTCATACAAACCGATCCCCAGGTTTGACCTCCGGAGCCTCTTGGAAGACCGAAATGCATCCGATGCGGATGAAATAGGGTACGTGGTGTACGTATATAGTATCTAATAAGCATGCAAAAATTGGTCCATATCGGTCCATTATTATATACAACCCCCATATAAACCGATCCCCAGATTTGACCTCCTGAGCCCCTTGGAGGAGCAAGTATATGGTATTAACAACCATGCAAAAATTGGTCCATATCGGTCCATAATCATTTATAGCCTCCATATAAACCGATCCCCAGATTTGGTTTTGAAGCCTCTTGGAGGAGCAAATTTCATCCGAGATTTTGTACATTGTGTTAGTATGTGGTCGCTAACAACCATGCCAAACTTGGTCATTATCAGTCTATAGTTATATATAGCCCTCAGATAAACCGATCCCCAATCACACAAAAATTGGTCTATATCGGTTCATTCATTTCAATTCTGGCTCTCTAATTCATACCGGTTCGTAATTATTTTTGGGCTTCCTATATATAGCGGTCAAGAACTGAATTATATACGTATTTAATCTTCCTTTTTTGTCTAATATATACCACATATGGACTAACTTACAATTTAGAAGACGGTGGTAAGAAGTTTTAGGATACCATGCTATCGGCAAGTGTTACCGCAACCCAAGTAATTCGATTGTGGATGACAGTCTTTAGTAGAAGTTTCTACGCAATCCACGGTGGAGGGTACATAAGATTCGGCCTGGCCGAACTTATGGCCGTATACTTATACTTGTTTTATTAAATATTTTTCTAAAAAATTATTTTTTAAATATTTTTTCCATTAAAAATCAATAAAAAATTTAAAATTATCGTAATTTGCAAACCCTTCCCAAAAAAACTTCCATGGAAGTAAAAATGTCAAACGGTACAGATTCAAATCCCAGCGGGGATGATTTTTTTTTAAATTTTTTATTATTATTTTTTCACTTTTTTTATTGATTTTCCATTTCTTTTTGTGAAATTTTATTGTCCAAAACTTAAATTTTCACTTAAAACGGCCTATTTCCGTACTTTCTAAGACTTGTCCAAAAGGACTGCATCGGAAGTGAAAAAAATCGATAGGGGATCTCGGGATGCGCTTTAAAAGAAATGTTTGTGGACTTGTCCAAAAGGACTGCATCGGAAGTGGAAAAACTTGATGGGGGATTCCGGGATGAGCTTTAAAAGAAATGTTTGTTGAACAACTTCCAATTTTTTGTTTGCTGGGATAGAATAGGAAATCTCAATAATACCTACATAGCTTGCAAATATGGGATAGAGAGTACGAGGCTAGCTGCATTTGTTATAGACACAGACAGTGTTGCCAACAATTGAGATGCATAAATGAATAAGGTGTGATTTTTTAAGAGCTAGGGGAAAATTGACAAAAAACGCATACAGTTCAGAAAAAGATGCAAGCAGTTTGTAAGACTCATGGTTAAATTATGAAATGTTTGACAGTGAAACAAAACGCGAAACGTGTATCAGCTGTTCTAGTGGTACGATTACGACATGTCCAGATTTCCGAAAATCATACAATGATTTGCTCGGAGTGCTTCGTGCGCGAGCAACTTTTGTATGATTTTCCTTCATCTTGAAATACTCATATAGTCGATTGTTGTTCATAAGTGTAAATCCAAGATTCATCACTTGTCACGATTTCAAAGACGTGTTTCAAAGCACCTCGATCATATATTTGAAGCATTTCATTCTACCAATCGACACGAACCATTTTTGAGCGATTGACAAATTGTGTGATATCCAACGCGAACAAATTTTTTGACATTAGTAAAAAGTACTTTTTCGCTCAAAAAAATAACTTTTTTTACTTTCCAAAAAATTGTATTTACCATCCTTGTTTGCCGCCACAGCATCCATGGTTTCCGGAACAATAACTGATTTTGGACGACATTCACGAACTTTGTCTTGAAGTGCACTACAACCTCGGTTGACCTCCTTGACGAAGCTTCATCGCAAAAATTGAATTAAGTTCACTGTTGCTGAGTTAACCCACGTCGAGCTTTGTAAGAAATAATCGCACGAAAATGTTTACGATTTAATTCAATTTTTTGGGCGAGATTAATGTTGTAAGTTACTTTAAACAACACAAATAATGCTGGTATACCAGCGTTTTGACATATATGTCAAAACGTTCTGAGTACGTATAATCTCAAAAATGTCAAGCTTTACGTTAGAACAGTTAGTTGGCAGATTGCAATCCCGAAATATAGAAGGGAACCCTCGTAGTGGGTCATTTCACTTTAAATAACCTACTTTTGCAATTGCATAATTTTAAAATATTTTAATATTGCAAGGAGATAATAAAATTCCATCCTCTTTATCGAACGAGACCCACCAAGACTAATCAATGTAAACGTTTGTTTCAAATATTTCATCTTGATTTGGATAAGATTTGAACGGGATCTCAATTTCCCGGGACATTTGGAAAATATTTCCACTTTCCCGGGAATTCTCTATTTTCTAAATCAATCATATATTGTCTCTAATTTTAAATATTTTTTTTCGTTTCATTACAGCAAGAGTGCGCTGCTGCATCCTGTATTGGCTGTTTATCGTGTCAGGGTAATACAGTCTTACCACTATCCTCATTGCCAACAAACGATTTCGATTGCGGTTCCTGTTTCGATCCCATCGTTGCCGTCGACCTTGGTGGACCTGCACAAAATAATTCACAAGTGATTCTAAATAGCACTGGCAGTGCTGGTAGCGGAAATACTTGCACTTCAAATTTTTGGTCCACCGACGAGATGGCGTCAACATTTCCAGGACTACCAGCTTTAGACATCGATCCCCTACCCAGCCTCTTTCCCTTCTCGCCATGTGGTGCGTCATACAACTTCTCAGCCAATCCTCATCATCAAGCTTCACTCTCGTACACCGTACATCCTCATCAAATGTTAATATCGCCCAATAGTCATCAGCAAACAGCAGCTGTAACCTCGTCGGCATCCTCAACACCCGGACCCTCGGGAGGCCAGCAACAATCATTATCGCACAGTAACGCATTAAATTCGTCCGGAGCCCAAACGTGCTATTACGATCCGATAAATGCATCGGGTAGTGTGGTTTCAGCCCCATCGGCGGTGGGAAATTCATGTGCTTTGCAGCATATGAGTACAACCGGAGCCGGAGCTGGCGGCACTGGTTCTACAGCTTTATATCCCAGTATGAGTGTCAATGTCAGTATGAATATGACCATGCATGGTTATGGTGCTACCGATGCTTCAATGCCTATGCAGTGTTCTCAGGTGAGTGATCAAAGCTAAAGGTCATTATTTCGGATATCAAAAAATGTACGGAAATTATCAGAATTTCATCGTATTTTCTTTATTTCTTACAGATGCAGTGGGCCCCAACAAATTCTTCATCGGCCGTAAATGTTTTGTATCCGCCCCTATTGAGTCCCTCCCATTATCCAGGTGCAGCTACTTATTCCTTTACAGCGGATTTCCGTTCACCCACACTACAGGCCAACCATAGTCAGAATCATTCCAATATGTTATCCTCCCTGCCAGAATCATTAGAGAAGGATACTTCACCATCGCCAATGCCTCCTACGGATGCTATTTCACCAAAAAGTTTCTACACAAGCACACAAATGGGTCAAAGCTATTCCCCACCCACCAAAAGTCCAACTCTATTCACCCAAATACGTGACACGAAACCTTTCAGCCAACTCACTGGCATTCCCCTGACATCAGGAGTTGCCAGTGGCTATGAAGATGAAGACAGCAACGAAGAGGGCTCCGATACTAAGCCAAATTTGTGTCGATTATGTGGTAAAACTTATGCCAGACCCAGCACGCTCAAAACACATTTGCGAACACATTCCGGGGAAAGACCGTACCGTTGTCCGGATTGCAACAAAAGTTTCTCACAGGCCGCCAATCTTACAGCTCATGTACGCACACATACTGGTCAAAAACCATTTCGATGTCCAATTTGTGATAGACGTTTCTCACAAAGTTCCAGTGTCACTACGCACATGAGAACCCATTCCGGGGAGCGCCCTTATCGATGTACAGCCTGCAAAAAATCCTTTTCGGATAGTTCAACATTGACCAAACACCTGCGCATACACAGCGGCGAGAAACCGTATCAGTGTAAACTGTGTCTATTAAGGTAAGTCACTAAAATCGATTGATATAGGAAAGAAAATTTTATATTTTGTGAAATTCATTGGGGTTACAGGGGTTGGTGGCGATTTTCAATCTAGTTAGGAAAAGATGGCTTTCATATTACTAGTCTCTCTTCATCGAGTTCATTTTGAACTCACGTTCTCTCCAGATATCTTTGAAGGACAGGCTATGGCAATCCGCAGCTCAGTATTTCAGACTCAGAGCCCAAACGGCGGATCGATAAGGGTTCGACCAATTGATTCATAGGTACTTTGTACCATCTCTCTCTCTTCTCTCTCATCTCTCTATCTCTTCACTCATGAGCTGCCAGCCAAACGCAAGCAGGATCTATTTTTGTTGATTAAGTCCAATAGTTTTTCATTTCAAGAGGAAAGGTTCCCCGTGATTTGGACCGAATGGCCGCACATCGGACGTTCATACTGTACTCGTCTTGAAGTGCTCAGAAGAGAGCATATACTAAAATACCCAAGATCGTAGCTATGTAATCAATAATCTATGCAATAATTGGTGGCGGTTTCCAACCTAGTTAGGAAGAGATGGCATTCATATCACTAGTCTTTGCGATCGGTTTTCTCACATGATATACCCTCTTAATGGTTACACGGCTTAGATGGTCTTCCCCTTAATGAGGTTCTTATGGCTGAAGATTTTAGTTTTCTTCACCGAGTTCATTATGAACTCATGTGCTTTACAGGTGCCGATGGCTGTAGTAATCCGCAGCTCAGTAGGTTAGGTCAGTATTTCACACTAGGACTCCAAACGGGAGGTCGATAAGGAGACAACCAATCATCATCTCTCTTCCTTCCTCCCATGTGCTGCCAGCCAATGCTACTATTTTTGTTGCGAAAGAATATTAAGTCCAATAGGTTTTTAAGTCAAGAGGAAAGGAGTCCCGTGATTTGGAGCTCGTCTTGAAGTGCTCAGAAGAGAGCATATACTAAAATATCCATAATCGTAGCTAAGTAAACAATAATTTGATCTCTCTAGAATGCTTCTCACCATCACGATCGATGGCGGTTTTCAGTCCAGGTTGGAAGAGGTGGCTTTCATATCACTAGCCTCTCCGAGTAGGTGATTAATTGGTACTCTATCAGTTTTCATGGTCTTACCCATGATATTTAGGTTGTCAAACGCCATTATAGGATCATGGGGATCATGGACGTGGGAGTGCTCTGATCATAAATGTGGATATCGAGATTCACCTCTATTGTCCTACACATGAATACGGTTTCCGTCGACTTAGTATTATTTCAACTTCGCTTTTTATCATCCTGGTGAAGGGTATCACAAATTGTATTATATTATGGTTATGTATTTTAGATATTGTACATATATGAAAATAATATGTATCCTTATCTCTCTCCCTCTTTCTCTCTCTTACAGGTTTTCCCAATCTGGAAATTTAAATCGGCACATGCGCGTCCATTCCACCAACAATAATGGCAGTAATTTGCTAACATGACAAAAGCCACGTGGAGGAGGTGGATTTCAACACTATCATCCCCACAATCATCCACACGCTTACGCACACCATCATAGCCATGCCGCAGCAGCGGCAGCAGTTGCCGCTGCCTCCATACATCCAGCACATCCTTTTAATGCCAGTAACTATGGCGATTACGTCAATCATCCCCATACCCACGCACACCATCATCATCACCATCATTCTCATGGCATTGGTGACTATGCAACATCCGGTTCACAAAACTATTCAGGGTATTATTTGTGTGCTGCATTGAATAAGCCCAAATTGGAAAGATTCTATTAAGATTTACTCCAAAAACCATCCAGCCAATAATTCAGAAAAAAAAACAAAAACAACAACAGCAAAACAAATCAACGAAAACCAGAAAAAACAAAAACAACAACAAAATACAAGTAAAACTAGATTTGTAAAAAATTACAAAATATTTATTAATTTATACACAGAGAAAAAAGGACATCATTTTAGTGATGGAAACATTAACTCATTTCTGTTACAATAATTTTATGCCGCATTATGGTAGCATTTCTAGAAATTATTCTTTAAATCAAATCAATTTTTCTTACCTCAAGTATATTAAAAAATGTTTGAGAGATCCGAAATGATTCTAAAAACAAGTAACAACAATATTGGCCGAATATATGGTAACAACACGCTGAGAACAAATATGATCACCGCCTAGAGCAAAATGTTATTTTTGGTTGGGGAACATGGATCCTGTAGTATTTTCTCATGTTGCCCACTTTCTTCGACCATTTTCCCTCAAAGTTCTACTTTGGGGTATGACGTTTCAAAGATCTTATAAAGAGCTTCCTATAGTATTTCCTCATATTGCCAAATTTCTTAAAAATCTGCGGTCGTATTTTCCCCAAACATTACTCTGGATCATGTCGCAAAGTTTTAGCTCTTGACTCGGCCACAATGTAATTTACCCACACCTGTTTCTATCCTCCCAAGCATAAATACTCGATTCCAGTCTTGCCGGTACTGTTATTGAATGAATTTCAAATCTCATTTCACTTTATTCTGTGTATACTTACCAATCGATGGACAAATATATATCTAAAGTGTTCATATTCAAAAAAATTGTAATCATATGTTTTAGAGAAGTCACCTTTACAGGGTGGCTGATATTCTGTATGCAATAAATCAAAATAGTTTTGTCAGCTTGTAAGCAAAAAAAGTAAAGGAGCTGCTTCATGTATCATTAGATCTTACTACTCTACGGACATAAAAATCATTAAAATTTAGCAAATGGTATATTTCGAAACATTTAAATTTTTCTCAAAATTTTATTTATAGAAAAAATTTTTTCAATATTTTATTTAGAAAATTTTCTCAAAATTTTATTTCTACAGGAAATTTTCTCAAAATTTTTTTATACAGAAAATTTTCTCAAAATTTTATTTTTATATAAAATTTTCTCAAAATTTTATTTTTATGTAAAACTTTTTCAAATTTTTATTTTTATAGAAATTTTTTTCAAAACTTTATTTCTATACACAATTTTCTAAAAATTTTAGTTCTAAAAGTTTCTCAAAATTTTATTTTTATATAAAATTTTCTCAAAATTTTATTTTTATATAAAATTTTCTCAAAATTTTATTTTTATATAAAATTTTCTCAAAATTTTATTTCTACAGGAAATTTTCTCAAAATTTTATTTTTATATAAAATTTTCTTAAAATTTTATTTTTATATAAAATTTTCTCAAATTTTTATTTTTATAGAAAATTTTTTCAAAACTTTATTTCTATATACAATTTTCTAAAAATTTTAGTTCTAAAAGTTTCTCAAAATTTTATTTTTATACAGAAAATTTGTTCAAAATTTTATTTTTATATAAAATTTTCTCAAATTTTTATTTCTATTGAAAAATTTCTCAAAGTTTTATTTTTTTCAAAACTTTATTTATATATACCATTTTCTAAAAAAAATAGTTCTATAGAAAATGTTCTCAAAATTTTATTTCTACATAAAAGTTTCTCAAAAATTTTTTTTATAGAAATTTTTCTCAAAATTTTATTTATATAGAAAATTTTTTCAATATTTTATTTATATAGAAAAGTTTCTGAAAATTTTATTTATGTAGACCATTTTCTCAAAATTTTATTTTTATATAAAATTTTCTCAAATTTTCTATTTAATTTTTTTTTCATTTTTACAGATTTTTTTTTCAAAATTTTATTTCTCTATAAAATTTTCTTAAAATTTTATTTCTATATACAATTTTCTAAAAATGTTAGTACTATAGAAAATCTTCTCAACATTTCATTTCTATTTATTTCTTTAGATTTTTTTTTTAATTTTATTTCCATACAAAATGTTCTCTAAATTTTATTTCAATGCAAAATTTTCTCTAAATTTTATTTCTACAGAAATTTTCTCAAAATTGTACTTCTATAGAAAATGTTCTCAAAATATTATTTTTATATAAAATTTTCTCAAACTTTTTTTTTGAAAATTTTCTCAAAATTGTATTTTTATGGGAAATTTAAATGCTAGAGGTCTCTAACGATAGCCAAATATGTTATAAAGCAATCACACTATCACGCTTTAATTCCATCACGGATAACATTAATTCTGTATGCAATAGATCAAAATAGTTTTGTCAGTTTGTAAGCAATAAAAAACAAAGCAGCGTCTTCATGTATCAGTTTGGGATCTTTACAGACAAAAAATTCATTAAAATTTAGCAAACGGTATATTTCGAAACGTTTAAATTTTTTCAAAATTTTATTTATAGAGAAAATTTTTTCAAATTTTTTTTATATAGAAAATTTTCTCCAAATTTTATTTCTATAAGAAATTTTCTTAAAATTTTATTTATATAGAAAATTTTCTCAAAAATTTATTTTTATATAAAATTTTCTCAAAGGTTTTATTTTCACAATTTTATTTCTATATAAAATTTTATTTCTATATACAATTTTCTAAAAATTTTAGTTCTATAGAAAATGTTCTCTAAATTTTATTTCTATAGAAAATGTTCTCAAAATTTTATTTCTACATAAAAGTTTCTCAAAAATTTATTTTTATAGAATTTTTTCTCAAAATTGTATTTTTATAGAAAATTTTTTCAATATATTATTTATATAGAAGATTTTCTCAAAATTGTATTTCTATAGAACACAGATCTTATACAGACAAAAAATTCATTAAAATTTAGCAAACGGTATATTTCAAAACATTTTCATTAATGCATAAAAATGTTCGCCAATAGTACGAAACGTTTCGTTGTTTAACACAACATTAGTTATACTATCAAAAAATTGCATTGCTTTTACGAATTTGTTTCGTATTTTCGATTTTAATTACCCATTTCTTTAATATAACGTAGCTTTCCTGCCATTGTGCGCGAACGAATTATGCCATTAAAATTGAGACAATGAAACAAATTCATTGATATAACTAAATTTTTCGTTATTATAATAGTTTAATTGTCTTAATGAAAATGTTTCGTTATATGAATGACAATTTTTCGTTGGCCCTAGTTTTGTGAAATTTTCTTTGTGTGTGGCACAAGAAATTAAAAGGTAGGCCACTAGCCCAACAGTAAATCAGAACAATGTCAAACTATTTTACCTGCTACCACTTTTACTCTGAGTAAGTGAGAGAACGAACACAACTAATAATGTTTTGACATTTTACCGAAACAGCCTAAATTGTTTTGATACTTCAATTACATTTTAATATCTAAAATGTTATTTTAATGAAATATATTTGTTAATGGATACTTCAGATATTGTTCATCGATGGTTATATATAAATCACTTAGCGTTAATGCTCAAAATCATATTGTATTGAAAAAAGGTTCTTTAATATTTTAAGTACGTCTAACTTTAGATAATCAAGTAATGTAAATAGATAATTACCTGTAATGTATATTTTAAAAATATTTAAATTCCATACTCAAAATCATTATATGTATGAAAATATTTTAGTTTATGTTAAATAGTTTTTTTTTTTTTCTAAGAAAATTTAAAAATAAAACCCAGTACTAGAATAAGTTGAAATTAATAATTAGATTTTCAATAAAAAATTGTATTTATCGAAAATATTAACCGAATTCCAATTAGGTCTTAAATGGGTAGATTTAATAACAAAAAACACGCATAATAAAAAAAATCAATTCCCAAACAAATGAAGCTAAAATTAACAAAATAACAAACAAGAAAAAATAATTTAAAAATCCTACACATTAAGTATATATCGGATCAAGTACTCACATTCATTGATTAATCCATATTATTTAGTCTTAAGTAAGGGTGCTTCAAACTTGCTTCATCATACACACTTCATTTTTCATACTAACTTTAACTTATCAATAAAACAAAAGACATTAATCAAAACTAGATTTTCCAAACTCTAGTCAAACTTTAAGCTTAAATATCTCTTACTTTTTTATTAATGCATAAAGTGTGGTTTAAATGAAAATAATATATAAATAAATAAACTAAAAATCATTCCATATAATAAGAATTGTGATTTGCATTTGAGAGGCTTGGTTTGTATGACTGAAAAATTTCGAAAATGAGGCAGAACCATTTTTAACAGCAGGTCCTGCCTTTTCATCACCATAGTCTACGACGACGTAAAGAGCCGTAAATAGGCTGAAGAAATTTGTCTTCTCTGCGTTGAACAATTATGAAATGAAAATTGAAATAAATTATTACAAATTGTTGTAAGGTACACTCAACAAAAGTTTACTTGGATCTAAAGATTTTGACCTTCCTTTAAGGATTTTGATATTGATTTGGAGCCAAAGATGCGGGTTCTTTAAAATAAGGTCATTTTTTGTGACCTATCTGGCTTTAAATCTAGGATCTATAAAATTAAAATTAGGATACAGATCTCATTTATCGATACTAATAAAGGTATTCAGGTACAAACAAATGTCAGTTTAAAAATCCAAATTATGACGGATACTTCGAAGCAAAAAATATTTTCTTAAATCAAAAAAAAAAAATTAAACCATATATACTAAATTCTCAAAATAAGTCTTAGCCTATATTTGAAGCATTTTTATCTAAAATCTAAAGATTCAACACTTAATTTAAGGACGATTTGTTTAAATCCAAAATGTGTTTCTTTACTTTAAGGAAACTTTGTCTTAGTTTAAATACATGCAACTTTAACGAAGGAACGCAAATTTTCAAAATATATGTTCTAAATTTAATGAAAACAAATTTTGAAGCAAAGATTATAAACATTCAATTAATTAAAATTGCATAATTTTAAAGAAATTTGTCCTTAATAATGTGTAAATTGAGCACCCTAAAATCGAGGTTGCGTAATCTTTAATATCGTTAATAAATACCAAACTTCTTAAGGTCAAAATCTTTGGATTAAGGTCAAAATCTTTGGATCCAAGTACATTTTTTTTGAGTGCAGGAGATCAACACTAATCCCTAGATATAACACTGGTTTCGCTACCCTTTTCAAATGTTTCCTTTGAAAGGGTATTTTTAATATTCAACATGGTTAAAAACAAATAAAGAAATCGTATGTTAACTTCAACAGCTGAAAGCATTTTAGGAGTTAAATATTCCTTGCATTTTTACTTAAATCCCTAACACTTACAAGTGAAACGATTAAATTATTTAATTCCAACATTTAGGACACTGAACTGGAGAACATTTCAACATTTTGAATGTATATATTAAATTGTACTTTTGATGATTTTTGTAATTCATAAAACTATTTTTATACCCTCCACCATAGGATGGGGGTATATTAACTTTGTCATTCCGTTTGTAACACATCGAAATATTGCTCTAAGACCCCATAAAGTATATATATTCTGGGTCGTGGTGAAATTCTGAGTCGATCTGAGCATGTCCGTCCGTCCGTCTGTTGAAATCACGCTAACTTCCGAACGACACAAGCTATCGACTTGAAACTTGGCACAAGTAGTTGTTATTGATGTAGGTCGGATGGTATTGAACATGGGCCATATCGGTCCACTTTTACGTATAGCCTCCATATAAACGGACCCCCAAATTTGGCTTGCGATTGCTCTAAGAGAAGCAAATTTCATCCGATCCGGCTGAAATTTGGTACATGGTGTTAGTATATGGTCCCTAATGGCCATGCAAAAATTGGTCCACATCGGTCCATAATTATATATAGCCCCCATATAAACCGATCCCCCGATTTGGCTTGCGGAGCCTCTAAGAGAAGCAAATTTCATCCGATCCGGCTGAAATTTGGTACATGGTGTTGGTATATGTTCTCTAAAGACCATGCAAAAATTGGTCCACATCGGCCCATAATTATATATAGCCCCCATATAAACCGATCCCCAGATTTGACCTCCGGAGCCTCTTAGAGGAGCAAAAGTCATCCGATCCGATTGAAATTTGGTGCGTGGTGTTAGTATATTGTCTCTAATAACCATGCCAAAATTGGTCCATATCGGTCCATAATTATATATAGCCCCTATATAAGCCGATCCCCAGATTTGACCTCCGGAGCCTCTTAGAGGAGCAAAATTCACCCGATCCGGTTGAAATTTGGTACGTGGTGTTAGTATATGGTCTCTAATAACCATCCAAGAATTGGTCCATATCGGTCCATAATTATATATAGACCCCATATAAATCGATCCGATTTTATACCCTCCACCATAGGATGGGGGTATATTAACTTTGTCATTCCGTTTGTAACACATCGCTCTAAGACCCCATAAAGTATATATATTCTGGGTCGTGGTGAAATTCTGAGTCGATCTGAGCATGTCCGTCCGTCCGTCTGTTGAAATCACGCTAACTTCCGAACGAAACAAGCTATCGACTTGAAACTTGGCACAAGTAGTTGATCTCTGGAGCCTCTTGGAGGAGCAAAATTCATCCGATCCGTTTGAAATTTGCAACGTGGTGTTAGTATAAGGCCGCTAATAACCATGCCAAAATTGGTCTGTATCGGTCTATAGTTATATATAGCCGATCCCCAATCACACAAAAATTGGTCCATATCGGTTCATAATCATGGTTGCCACTCGAGCCAAAAATAATCTACCAAAATTTTATTTTTATAGAAAACATTGTCAAAATTTTATTTCTATAGAAAATTTTGTCAAAATTTTATTTCTATAGAAAATTTTTTCCAAATTTTATTTCTATAGAAATTTTTTTCCAAATTTTATTTCTATAGAAAATTTTTTTCAAACTTTACTTCTATAGAAAATGTTGTCAAAATTTTATTTCTATAGAAACTTTAAACTTAATTATATACGTATTTAATCGGCCTTTTTTAGTTTAATATATACCACGTATGGACTATGTGGTATATATTGCGGTGTTAGGAAGTTTTAAGACACCTTGCCATCGGCAAGTGTTACCGCAACCCAAGTAATTCGATTATGGATGACAGTCTTCAGTAGAAGTTTCTACGCATTCCATGGTGGAGGGTACATAAGCTTCGGCCTGGCCGAACTTACGGCCGTATATACTTGTTATACCCTGCGCCACACTGTGGAACAGGGTATTATTTTTTTAATAAAATTGTGTTCCATCCTAGTGCATTAGCCAACTTAAATTTTGAGTCTATAGATTTTGTAAAAGTCTATCAAATTCTGTCCAAATCGAGTGATATTTAAATGTATGTATTTGGGACAAACCTTTATATATAGCACCCAACACATTTGACGGATGTGATATGGTATCGAAAATTTGATCTACAAAGTGGTGCAGGATATAACATAGTCGGCCCCGCCCGACTTTAGACTTTCCTTGCTTGTTTTTTATTGAATTTTTGAAGTGTATTACTATAGTATTAATTTTTTTTTTGGAAGCCCATTTTCTACCGTTTACAAACCTTCAAACATTTTTGGGGGGTTTCGAAAAAAAAAATCAAAAACAATTTGGGGGTGGTTTTCTTAAGATTTGGGGTCAACACTGACCACGTCAAATAACTAAATTAAAGGGTTGCTAGAGTGCCTTTACTATGCGTATATTTGGAAACAATTAAGCGTACCCAATGAGGATCTTTCAAATGTATCAAAATAGGATCTCATAAAAATATTGCTTTCTATGTTAGACATTTATTAATTCTAAATTTGTTTAAAAAATACAAATGCCAAATATCACTTAGACTCCCTATCGCTACAAAATCCACAACAATCTTTTGACATAGTGACATAGTAACCTCACAGTTTGTAAAGAAAATCAGAAAGTTCCGTACATGGTATTTTTTACCCTTACCGCTTCGACTTAGTTAGTAAACTTAAGGAGAAATAAATGAAGGAAGCCTGGACGATGGCTTTTGTGATATGGTAGCGATGGGGATTACATTTAAATTTGGAAATCTAGCAGGGGTAGTCAACTATTTTACTAATTCGAAATTCGCACAAAAGAGTTTAACATATATTCTTTAAATTAGTAAATTCTGTTTAATTCCAAAATGTAACTTATTTATGTCTTTCTTGCACTTTCTCTGCAGATATTTTACCAGGTTTTAATTCAAATTTTTTCGTTTAAAATATGAAATTTCTTAAATACTATTTTTAATAAATTGTCTTTGAGTTGCTCAAAAGCATATTTACGTCATGGTGCAATTAGTAAAATATGTTCAGGAAAACTAAACTTATATTTTCTTTAATGGTGGAATAACTTTTTTGGATTTAGATCAGCTCCTCAAAAGTCATAGAAATTAGAGGTGTGCGCGTGACACGAAATTGTCGTGACACGCGTGAATCACGTGAGTCGTGAATAAAATCAGAAGCAACTCTCGTGAATGTGCGTGAATGGGACTAAAATAAATATGTCGTGCGTGAGTAATAAAATCGGTTCGTGAATTTGCGTGAATACAATTTCTATAAAATCACGCTCACGATAAAAGTCAAGATTTAATTCTTAAAAATAAAGATTTAATTCTTACTTATGTTAAATGAAATTGATTTAGCTGTCGAACTATATTTTATTTATAAATTTTGTTACCTTTGCTCATTCCCGGTTGGAAAATGTCGTGAGTCTCGTGAATTTGTCGTGAGTAACGTGAATTGTCGTGAATCGTGCGTGAGCGTGAAGTAAACTATACCACAAATCTAACAAGTTAAAAAACAAGTATATACAGCAGTAAGTTCGGCCGTGCCGGATCTTAAATACCCACCACCATGAACCAAATATTAGGGTTTCCTTTGAAATTTCAGGAGGGCTTGTGGACTTGAGGACACTTCCCGAAGATAAATTTAAAGATTTCATCTATGAGGAATCATTAACATCTGGAATCATTAACATCTCTTGTATGTTAAGTGTGCAAGAATATTATAAAATAACGTCTTGATTTGAAATCTTAAATCTGTAGATTTTCACCCCAGAAGAAAAATCTGGAAATTTTACATTGAGTTTCAAGCAATTTTCATGATCAGTGCGCCTTCTATACCCTCAAGAAGTGAAGTCGGTCTATATGGAGGCATTACCAAATGAACCGATAAAAACTTAATCCGATACACGTTTTTGTGAGCCTAAAATACCAGAATATTTACAATTTCAGGCAAATTGGATAAAAACTTCGGATTCTAGAAGCCCAAGAAGTAAAATCGGGATATCGGTCTATATGGGGGCTATACCAAAACATGGACCGATACTCACCTTTTGTGGCACACCTCTTTATGGTCCTATAATACCTATAAATTTCCAATTTCAGGCAAATTGTATATAAACTACGGATTCTATAAACCCAAGATGTAAAATCGGGAGATCGGTCTATATGGGGGCTATACCAAAACATGGAACGATACGGACCATTTTCGGCACACCTTTTGATGGTCCTCAAGTACTTCTAGATTTTCAATTTCAGGCAAATTGGATAAAAACTACGGTTTCTATAAGCCCAAGACCCTAAATCGGGAGGTCGGTTTATATGGGGACCATACCAAAACATGGACCGATGCTCACCATTTTTGGCACACCTCTTTACGGTTCTAAAGTGCCTCTCGATTTCCAATTTCAGGTAAATTGGATAAAAACTGCGGTTTCTATAAGCCCAAGAAGTAAAATCGGGAGATCGGTCTATATGGGGGCTATACCAAAATATGGACCGATACTCACAATTTTTGGCACACGTATTTGTGGTCCTACAATACCTCTAGATTTCCAATTTCATGTAAATTGAATAAAAACTGCGGTTTCTATAAGCCCAAGAAGTAAAATCGGGTGATCCGTCTATATGGGGGCTATACCAAAACATGGACCGATACTCACCATTTTTGGCACACCTCTTTATGGTCTTAAAATGCCTCTAGATTTCAAATCACAGGCAAATTGTATAAAAACTACGATTTCTATAAGCCCAAGACCCCAAATCGGGAGGTCGGTTTATATGGGGGATATACCTAAACCTGGAACGATACTCACCATTTTTAGCACACCTCTTTGTGGTCCTAAAATACCTCTAGATTTCAAATTTCAACCAAATTTAATAATAACTACGGATTCTAGAAGCCCAAGAAGTAAAATCGGGAAATCGGTCTATATGGGGGCTATACCTAAACATCAACCGATAGTCACCATTTTTGGCACACCTCTTTATGGTGCCAAAATACCTCTAGATTTCCAATTTCAGGCGAATTGGATAGAAACTGTCGATTCTAGAAGCCCTCGAAATATAATCGGAGATCGGTCTAAATGGGGGCTATACCAAAACATGGACCGATACTCATCATTTTTGGCACACCTATTTATGGTCATAAAATACCTCTAGATTTCCAATTTCAGGCAAATTGGATAGAAACTAAGGTTTTTATAAGCCCAAGACCCTAAATCGGGAGGTCGGTTTATATGGGGACTATATCAAAACTTGGACCGATATAGCCCATCTTCGAACTTGACCTGCCTGCAGACAAAAGACGAGTTTGTTCAGCACGATTGCTTTGTTATTGAAGACTGTAGCGTGATTACAACAGACAGACAGACAGACGGACAGACGGACATGGCTATATCGTCTTGGAATTTCTCCTGATCAAGAATATATATATACTTTATATAGTCGGAAATCGATATTTCGATGTGTTACAAACGGAATGACAAACTTATTATACCCCGTCACCATTCTTTGGTGGTGGGTATAAAAACACATTTTGAAGTACATATTTTAAAAATTTTTTGTGGTTAGCAGGGCTGTGGAGTCGGAGTCTGAAGATTTTGCTGGAGTCGGAGCCGGAATCGTAGAAATTTTGCTCGACTCGCACTCCGGGGAAACAAAATTTGAAAAATTCCTATATTTGTAACTAAAGAAATATTTGGCAAATTAGATAGATTAGGGGTTTTAATCGAAGAACGAAACACGAAGTGCAGGATTTCAGGCTATTCAAATTTCGCTGTGATATAAAAAGTGTGTTTTACTAGAATGTGAATTGAATTGATCAATTGTATTGTCAATTTTTAACATATTAAAATATCGATTTTTGACCCTATATGTACTCTTGAGAAAGATAAAATTTTAAGGCAATACAGCAGTAGAACCTAACGTTCTGAATTTTTGGCAGGCCTGTCGAGTTCCCATTTGTTTTAAGAAATTTTTCCCAGTCTAAAATTTTCATTTGTCAGAAATTTTGAATTTAGAGAATTTTGAGATTTTGTGTATGGAGATAATTACATGAGAAATATCCATATTTACCCGATGTCCTTGGAAGCTGTAATTTTACACTCAAAAAAAGTGAACTCTCCACAGCAAAAAATGGAGCACTATTTCAGCAGGATTGTAAGGGAGAGAGGCAGTACCTACTGCTTCCAAAACAACCAAATCAGCGCGGATTTCTGTAGGCGATGTCCCGATTTAGAACAGCTTCTACATAGCGCTGATATAATTGCTCATTTTTATATAAATATTGCTCAGAAGTGATGTATAATCTTTAGTATAGCATTGTTGGCGTGAAGGAAAACAGCACTACCTTTCATGCATCTGTACTGCATGATTTGGTTGCAAGAACGTAAATGAATGATCATAAACTAGGTTGATTACTCGTTTACGTTATTGCCACCGATTCATGCACTGTGGATTGTATACCAAAAAGCGCAACTAAACTCCTACTGCTGAAGTATTTTTTGCTGAGTCGATTTCACTAAAGCCAATTTAACTTTATTTTAGTTCATGGAATTATTATGTTTGGAGAAAGTTTCCTTTACTCTAATAATTTTTTGTGTGCGTTAGTTAAATTAACTAAAACCGAGGAAAAAACAAGTAAGGAAAGTCTAAAGTCGGGCGGGGCCGACTATATTATACCCTGCACCACTTTGCAGATCTCAATTTTTGATACCATATCACATCCGTCAACTGTGTTGGGTCTATATATAAAGATTTGTCCCAAATACATACATTTAAATATCACTCGATTTGGACAGAATTTGATAGACTTATACAAAATCTATAGACTCAAAATTTAAGTCGGCTAATGCACTAGGGTGAAACGCAATGTTATTAAAAAAATATGGTAAAGATTTAAATCTGAAGCAATTTAAAGGAAACTTCACAAAAGTTTATATATGATTTATCGCTCGATATATATAAATATGTATTTGAAGCTAAGGAAAATTAGAGTCATTTTTACAACTTTTCGACTAAGCAGATTTTACAAGGAAAATGTTGGTATTTTGACCATTTTTGTCGAAATCAGAAAAACATATATATGGGAGCTATATCTAAATCTCAACCGATTCCAACCAAATTTGGCACGCACAGCTACAATGCTAATTATACTCCCTGTGCAAAATTTCAACTAAATCGGAGTAAAAATTGGCCTCTGTGGTCATATGAGAGTAAATCGGGCGAAAGCTATATATGGGAGCTATATCTAAATCTGAACCGATTTCAATCACATTTGGCACACTTGACTATACTGCTAATTGTCCTCATAGTGCAAAATGTCAACCAAATTGGGCCAAAACTCTGACTTCTGGGGCCATATAAGTCCATATCGGGCGAAAGATATATATGGAAGCTATATCTAAATCTGAACCGATTTCAATCAAATTTGGGACAGATGACTATATTACTAATTGTACTCCTTGTGCAAAATTTCAAGCTAATCGGGATAAAACTCTGGCTTTTAGGACCATATTAGTCCATATCGGGCGAAAAATATATATGGGAGCTATGTCTAAATCTGAACCGATTTCAATCAAATTTTGCACACTTGACTATACGACTAAGTGTTATGCTTGTACAAAATTTCAAGCAAATCGGTATAAAACTCTGGCTGCTGTGTCCATATTAGTGCATATCGGGCGAAAGATATATATGGGAGCTATATCTAAATCTGAACCGATTTCTTCAATAGTGTTCTATTCTGACCCAAAAAAGGAACACGTGCCAAATTTGAAGGCGATTGGACTTATATTGCGACCTAGACTTTGATCACAAAAATGTGTTTACAGACAGACGGACGGACGGACGGACAGACGGACATGGTTATATCGACTCAGGGAACCACCCTGAGCATTATTGCCAAAGACACCATATGTCTACCTCGTCTCCTTCTGGGTGTTACAAACATATGCACTAACTTATAATACCCTGTTCCACAGTGTGGCGCAGGGTATAAACATACTCAAATGAAGCATAAAGATTAACTAAATTCGCGTCTTCCACAAAATAGTTCAGAATTTCTTTAAATTTGTAAATTTTAACAAAAATGCGTCCGTCATGAACTTCGTATGTCACTAAAGACATTCTTGTAATTTTGAACTCCAAGTTTTTCCTTCAAACTACAAAATTTTCTTTAACAAGTGAAAAAACTTAGTTATGTCTAATAAATTTTCTTGAATTTGTCGAAAAATATTTACTTATTTTTATGACATCGGCGTGATGCCAACGTTTGTAATACTGTTTAGTTAAAATTTTCTACAAATATTCAAAATTTTCTAAAATTAACCGAAAGGTTTCTTCCTGGTGGGTTCACTGTTTTTTCAGTGTAAATTAAACCTCTGCCTACGTGCCATCTGAGCCGGTCTTTTGGGAAAGTTTGTTTATCAAAGCCACTCGAAATTCTTTAATACCAGGATTTTACTTCTTAAACTTCTGGAAGCCTAATTATTTTTTAAAATTTTTTGTTTTTATAAATACATATCCTGGAGATTGTTGTTATCCATATTTTGATGTGTATAGTCTTCTGTCGTACTTTTAATTTATTGGCCTGACATTGAAATGTAGAGTTCTTTACATCCCTCAAAATGCTGAGATTTGTCGTCGAGTCGTATCAAAATTAAAAATTAGAGTTCTTTTGGACATATAAAAACGTATGACAAAATAGAATACTTATATCGGTCTATTTTTGGAACATTACACCTTGAAATTACAATCGGAATACTGTTAAAATGATATTTAAGTACACCACACGGAGTCGAAGTCGAGGCTAATAAGAAATGCTGGAGTCGGAGCCGGAGTCGAGCAAAATTGACTTGACTCCACAGCCTGGTGGTTAGTATAAAAAAATGATTTTTCTTCGAAAAAATGAATGACCCCTCCTATCAGCAACAATGTTTTGGGTATGAAATAACATAGAAAAAAATGACAACATTTTACCTCTACAGAAAATTTTCTCAAAATTTTACTTCTATAACAATTTTCTTAAAATTTTATTTCTATAAAAAATGTTCTCAAAATTTTATTTCTAAATACGAATTTCTCAAAATTTTATTTATATATAGAAAATTTTCTCAAAATTTTATTTATATATAGAAAATTTTCTCAAAATTTTTTTTGTGCAAAACAATTTCTCAAAATTTTATTTCTATTCCTATAGAAATAAAATTTTCTCAAAATTTTATTTATATAGAAAATTTTCTCAAAATTGTATTTTTTTTTTTTATAAAATTTTCTCAAAATTTTATTTTTATATAAAATGATCTCAGACTTTTTTTCAAAAATTTTAGTAATATAGAAAATCTTCTCAAAATTTTGTTTCTATTTTTTTCTTTAGAATTTATTTTTTAATTTTATTTTTCTCACAATTTTATTTCTACAGAAACTGTTCTCAAAATTATATTTCTATATACAATTTTCTAAAAATTTTATTTCTAAGAAAATTTCCTCAAAATTTGATTTCTATAGAAAATTTTCTCAAAATTTTATTTTTATAAAAAATTTTCTAATATTGTACTTCTATATAAATTTTTCTCCAAATTTTTTTCAAAATTATATTTCTACATAAAATTTTCTCAAAATTGTATTTCGATATTTTCTAAAAATTTTATATCTATAGATTTTTTTTTTTTAATTTTATTTCTATATAAATTTTTTATATCTATAGAAATTTTATATCTATAGAATAATTTTCAAAATTTTATTTCTATATAAAATTTTCTCAAAATTTTGTTTCTATATAAAATTTTCTCAAAATCTTATTGCTATAGAAAATTTTCTCAAAATTTTATTTCTATATAAATTTTTCTTAAAATTGTATATCTATAGAACATTTTTTGAAAATTTTATTTCTATAGGAAATTTTTTTAATTTTTATTTCTATAGAAAATTTTATTTCTATATAAAATTTTCTCAAAATTTTATGTCTATAGAAATTTTTTTCAAATTTTTATTTCTATATAAATTTTTTATTTCATTATATCATTTTCTAAAAATTTTATTTCTATAGAAAATGTTCTTAAAATTTTATTTCTATATAAAATTATCTCAAAATTTTATTTCTATAGAACATTTTCACAAAATTTTATATCTATAGAAAAATTTTCAAGATTTTATTTCTATAGAAAATTTTCATAAAATGATATTTCTATATAAATTTTTCTGAAAATTTTATATCTATAGAATATTTTTTTCAAAATTTTATTTCTATTGAAAATTTTCCCTAATTTTATTTCTATTGAAAATTTTCTAAAAAAATTTATTTCCATAGAAGAATTTTTCATATTGTTTTGTTCTATAAAAATTTTCTAAAAATTTTATTTCTATTAAAAATTTTCTAAAAAAATTATTTTCATAGTAATTTTTCTCAAAATTGTATATCTATAGAATTTTTTTCAAAATTGTATTTCGGCCAGCCACTGTGTTTTTGTTTACACGCTAATGCTTAGTACTAAGTTCGTTTCTGCGAAAAACGAATATCTTCATCTCAGTGCTGCCGCTACTACTTCAATCGAAGTATTTTGCTTCATTTTCACAAAATTTACTTCGTCACTCCTTCTTCCAAAAATCTGCTTCACTTTTTGTTCTGCTTCAAATTTTTAAATAATTGTTTGTCCTATTCCTTTAATTACGATGAACATAGCGGTTTTAATCATTGAATTATTAACCGATGTGGACCAATTTTTGCATAGTTTAGATTTAGATACCATATACTTACACCATGTACCAAATTTCAGCCGGATCGGATTTGGGGGCCAAATTTGGGGGTCGTTTATATGGGGGCTATACGTAAAAGTGGACCGATATGGCCCATTTTCAATACCATCCGACCTAGGTTAGGTTATGTGGCAGCCCGATTTATCGAGCTCACTTAGACTATTCAGTCCATTGTGATACCACAGTGGTGAACTTCTCTCTTATCACTGAGTGCTGCCCGATTCCATGTTAAGCTCAATGACAAGGGACCTCCTTTTTATAGCCGAGTCCGAACGGCGTTCCACATTCCAGTGAAACCACTTAGCGAAGCTTTGAAACCCTCAGAAATGTCACCAGCATTACTGAGGTGGGATAATCCACCGCTGAAAAACTTTTTGGTGTTCGGTCGTAGCAGGAATCGAACCCACGACCTTGTGTATGCAAGGCGGGCATGCTAACCATTGCACCATGGTGGCTCCCATCCGACCTACATCAATAACAACTACTTGTGCCAAGCTTCAAGTCGATAGCTTCTTTCGTTCGGAAGTTAGCGTGATTTCAACAGACGGACGGACGGACATGCTCAAATCGACTCAGAATTTCACCCCGACCCAGAATATGTATACTTTATGGGGTCTTAGAGCAATATTTCGATGTGTTACAAACGGAATGACAAAGTTAATATACCCCCATCCTATGGTGGAGGGTTTAATAAAATGAATTCTATTGTTTTGTTTTCAAAAATGTATGCTACTTCAATTTTATTCAATCTACTCCACTTTTTTCCAAAATCTACTTCACTCAATTTTTCACTAGCGGCAGCACTGCTTCATCTATCTCCGTAAATAGGGTCTCAAATGCAGGAATGTTAACTTATTTATGCGAAATAATATGCCTGCCTATTTTTTCGTGCGAAAAATCCAGGATTGTATAAATATGTGTTCAAAAATGCTCGAAACAAAGATTTCGCATTTATTCCGCGCTAACGTTTTTTAAATGGAGTATAACAGTTTTTCGTGCGAAAACGTGATCTTAGTACTAGGCTTAAAAGACAAGTGTTACGATACGTTTACGACACAAATACAATATTTAATACCCCACACAAGATACGCCACTGATGAACATATGATTACATACGCATTCATATAGACATTGTGTTTACTCTCCTGCTGACAGTAAACAATGGAACAGATAACCGCTCCTAACTCGTTAGGACTACGAGAAATTATCCTTAACGCGAGGAAACCCTTAATTTTAAAAAGCTTCAATACCCAATGGCCTTGTTTCGAAGAAGGTTTGCAGAAATGGTGTGAGGAATACGACAAATTGAGTGGAGAGAAGCCAGAGTTTGAAAAAATGCCGTTGGCAAACGAAATAAACGAACCGCAATGGGAACGAAAAAGGAAATTGGAAAGAATGTCAGCTAAAGAATTTCTTAATGAACATAGTGAAAATGGTAATGCAATTAATTGGCACGGTTTAAATTACAAACGTAAACATGAATTGCCGATGGAATCCACCAGAGGAATTGACTTTGGATGTTTTGGATTTCCCAAACTTACAGACGATTGTACTTTATGGTTGAGTTCGAAGGGGGCGAATACCCCTTGTCATTTTGACACATACGGTTGTAATATTGTAGTCCAAATATATGGAAGGTATATGAAGAAAATTTTGATATTTTTCTATAATATTTTAAAACTATTTTTCAGAAAATCATGGTTACTATTTCCACCAGACACAAATTTGTTAACAACAACACGAATACCTTATGAGGAATCGAGTGTGTATTGTTTGGAAAATTTCTATGCTCCTAGTTGTGAAGAAATGAAACAACTGCTCAAATTAAAGGGTCAATGTTATCACTGTATACTTGAACCCAACGATGTATTAATCGTTCCGAGGCATTGGTGGCATTTTGTTGAAGCTATGGAAATTTCTTTAAGTGTTAATGCCTGGATACCATTGCAATGTGATATAGAAAATCAAATCGAAGAATGTATTGTAAAGTATTTCATTGATACTTTTCTGGAAAGCAAAAATGATGCTGTTAAAGAATATGTGCGAAACCCAAATCAGGTAAGAAAAAGATGGTAATCTTCAAATGGTCAAAATCAACCGAAACCACAATCGACTAGTTGAACTTTATCGAAAAATTCCAAAGTGAAATGAAAGAGTAATGCGATTTAACCCTTTTAGTTGGGTATTAAGTTCGAGTTTAGCCGCTAAAACCGAAATTAAATCAGTAAAAACAGTATAAATTAGTTCCTCTTTGATGCAATTTTTATTAAAACTTGATGGGGGAATACCCCAAAGCAACTTTTCACAAAGTTTATATTCTTGTTAATGGATTATTAGAGAAAAGTAATCGCGAAAAAGTGTAGATTTTAGCGGCTAAACTCGAACTTAGTACTCACCTTTTTCTATTAAAGTCGTGACGTTAAAATTCGACTTTTCAATAATCGCGAAAACAATTTTTTTCAAAATTTTAGACGGTCGTAAAATCGACGTTTTCAATTTTCGAAAAAGTCGAAAGTAGATTTTTTCAAATTTGTAAAAACATCGAAGACGGGAAAAAACAATTTTTCAAAATTGTGAAAACGTCTTAAAATCGATGTTTCTTTGGATTTCAATTTTCGCAAGTTTTGAATTTGGACGACCTTATCTAAATTCTAAAAGGCGTTCTTTTTAGAAAGTCTATTTTCTAAAATTTTACGATAATACACTTTTTAACGAATTTTAAAATGTTTGGTATTTTATTTAGATTACTACTACTACTTTAAAATAGCTATTAAGTGTTCCTTTTAACTCTTTCTTAGCTTTCCTGTTCCACCTCATATGATGAATTGTTTAATATTCTGGACTACTTGGTTCAACAAAAAGATGAAGTAGAGAAAAACCAAAGTGATGCTAAAACTAAATGTTCGACCCACCCATATTGTTACATATCCGAAAAAAGTTTTGTATCTTTAAAAAATGATTTCCAAAATATTTTTGAAGTTTCCTTATTAACCGATAATCAATGGGAGAATTATCTAAAGAACAACCACAAACGAAGCAATCCTCGCAGAATGAATGAAAAAACAGATGACAAACCACTGAACGTTATTGAAGAATCATTATTCAACAGTATATGTAGTCCTCAAAATATTCAATTAGTGAAACATGAATTTTTAAGACGATATTCAAAGAATAAATAATTTTTGAGTTAATCAATTAGTACGGATATTTCTATGGGAAAACCAATATTTAAGCCTTATCTTATGTACCCTCCACTATGGATTGCGTAGAAACTTCTACTAAGGACGGTCATCCACAATTAAATTACTTGGGTTGCGGCCGATGGCAAGGCATCTTAAAACTTCTTAACATCATCTCCTAAATTGTAAGCTAGTCCATGCGGGATATATAGTAGACAAAAGAAAGGTCGATTAAATACGTATATATATACGTTCTTGACCGGTATATATAGGGAAGAAATAATTACGAACCGATATGAACTTTTGTGCGGTAATTATAGAGCCAGAATTGAAATATGGGCGTCGCTTTATATGGGGGCTATATACAATTATGAACACGAGTCTACCAAAAATGGCAGATTTTTTACTGTTTGGTAGATTGGTAGAATTCTTGATGCTTTGGAAGATTTTGCAAAATATACCTCTCCAACTGTGAAATGCTTCATAAATTTTCTATAGAAATAACATGTTGACAAAAGTTTTGAATTTGGACGACCTTATCTAAATTCTAAAAGGCGTTCTTTTTAGAAAGTCTATTTTCTAAAATTTTACGATAATACACTTTTTAACGAATTTTAAAATGTTTGGTATTTTATTTAGATTACTACTACTACTTTAAAATAGCTATTAAGTGTTCCTTTTAACTCTTTCTTAGCTTTCCTGTTCCACCTCATATGATGAATTGTTTAATATTCTGGACTACTTGGTTCAACAAAAAGATGAAGTAGAGAAAAACCAAAGTGATGCTAAAACTAAATGTTCGACCCACCCATATTGTTACATATCCGAAAAAAGTTTTGTATCTTTAAAAAATGATTTCCAAAATATTTTTGAAGTTTCCTTATTAACCGATAATCAATGGGAGAATTATCTAAAGAACAACCACAAACGAAGCAATCCTCGCAGAATGAATGAAAAAACAGATGACAAACCACTGAACGTTATTGAAGAATCATTATTCAACAGTATATGTAGTCCTAAAAATATTCAATTAGTGAAACATGAATTTTTAAGACGATATTCAAAGAATAAATAATTTTTGAGTTAATCAATTAGTACGGATATTTCTATGGGAAAACCAATATTTAAGCCTTATCTTATGTACCCTCCACTATGGATTGCGTAGAAACTTCTACTAAGGACGGTCATCCACAATTAAATTACTTGGGTTGCGGCCGATGGCAAGGCATCTTAAAACTTCTTAACATCATCTCCTAAATTGTAAGCTAGTCCATGCGGGATATATAGTAGACAAAAGAAAGGTCGATTAAATACGTATATATATACGTTCTTGACCGGTATATATAGGGAAGAAATAATTACGAACCGATATGAACTTTTGTGCGGTAATTATAGAGCCAGAATTGAAATATGGGCGTCGCTTTATATGGGGGCTATATACAATTATGAACACGAGTCTACCAAAAATGGCAGATTTTTTACTGTTTGGTAGATTGGTAGAATTCTTGATGCTTTGGAAGATTTTGCAAAATATACCTCTCCAACTGTGAAATGCTTCATAAATTTTCTATAGAAATAACATGTTGACAAAAGTTTCTACAGAAATAAAATTCTGACAAAATTTTCTATAGCAATAAAATGTTGGTAGATTATTTTTGGCTCTTAGAGGCTCCGCAAGCTTAATCTGCGGATCGGTTCATATGGGGACTATATATAATTATGAACCGATGTGGACCAATTGTTGCATGGTTGTTAAAGACCATATAACATCATGTACCAAATTTCAGCTGGATCGGATGAAATTTGCTTCTCTTTGATGCTCCGCAATCCAAATCTGGGGATCGGTTTATATGGGGGCTATATATAATTATGGACCACTTTTTGCATGGTTGATAGAGACCATATACCAACACAATGTACCAAATTTCAGCCAGATCGGATGAAATATGCTTCTCTATAGGCTCCGCAAGCCAAATCTGGGGGGTCCGTTTATATGGGGGCTATACATAACAGATCCGGTATGACCCATTTGCAATACCATCCGACCTACATCAATAACAACTACTTGTGCCAAGTTTCGAGTCGATTGCTTGTTTCGTTCGGAAGTTAGCGTGATTACAACAGACGGACGGACGGACATGCTTAGATCGACTCAGAATTTCTCCAAGACCCAGAATATATACACTTTATGGGGTCTGAGAGCAATATTCCGATGTGTTACAAACGGAATGACAAAGTTTATATACCCCCATCCTATGGTGGAGGGTATAAATAGGCGGGTAACATTAAAAATAGCAAAAACAAAACATTGAAGTAAACTATATTTGTTTTTGAGAAGGTATGTCACGGTAATGGCGGTGGAAGTTAACTGGAAGTTTGCTGTGATTTATTAATTTTTCGTAAACCATATATAAAATGTATTGATAATTAAAAAATATTTTGGATAAATATGTGTTTTTATTTTATTGAGAATATTTATTGTAACATATAAAACTCAGTATTCTTATATTAGATCACTAAAATTGATGCATTATTTTCGACTACTTAACACCATTTGCTAGCAAGCAACAATATTTTATTATGGATAGCACAAACTCGTGAGACAAATAACTTTTAGCTTGACAATAAAGATACATTTTGTTCAACTAAAAACAAACATTATGTTGTGTTGATTTGATCATTTGATAATACATGATGATAATTGGATAATTATAATAAAACGAAACGAAAGCGAAAACATATTTTAGACATTTTGGGACGAAATACTCTGTCCTCATTTACCATCCTGGTGGTTTTTGGTTTGGATATCCACCCTGTTGATTAGCAAAACTACCTGGATAGGTGCCATAATTACCAGGTGGAGGTCCTTGTGGGAATCCTGGATATTGGTAGCCTATTGTAAATATTGAAATTTGGAAGCATGATAATTTCTATATTAATAGAAATACTTACTTCCTGGGTAAGGCAGGGTAGCATAAGGATTAAAGCCTTGTGGCATTGGTGGTGGAACGTAAGCGGGATACGGTACATTAGCTCCAGCTCCGTAAGGCATAGGCATACCTTGTACTGCTTGCGGGTAAGGCACATTTCCCTGTGGTGCTGATGAAGGAGCAGATGATGGAGTTGAAGGGAGGTCTATAAAACAGGATTATCATTCCAATAGTTGAAGCAAATACAAAAACAGTAATCTTTTCACATTTTTGACTAAATTTTATAGAGCCTAAATTCATGTTAAAAATATTATAGAAATTGTTCCCTGAACATCTTGGTGTGGCACATATAATTTGGAAAATAAAGTATGCATTTTGAAATATCGAACCAACCAACGCTTTGGGAATAAATTATTGTTATAATGTTCTACCTTTGTTATACCTTATTCACTTGCTTTAGCTACAAAGAGTAATGTTTAGTTAACTTTTTCAAGAAAATTACTCATATAGTTCCGTTTATACTCATTCCGATTAAATCAAAATGACCCTCAGTGTCGATCTAGACCTGCAAATTTTAGCTGATGCATCGAAATATTCTTGACCAGATCTGTCGGTGATTTCTGGTAGGACTCTAGGGTTATTTTTATGATGGCCAGATATGAAAGCAATCTGCTTATACATTCGTATGAATTATTCTACATATTACTAAAATTATATACGATATTCTCCGACAAAGAAAATAAATGAACTAGTATTATTATTATTATTATTGATGTGTTGACCAGTTTAGACCAGCGATGAAATATCGAAATCGGGGTTTCGTGACATTCAAGGACCTTTACAGATCTGGTATAGAGTCAAAATCTCATCGAAAACTATCCGACTGATTGACCACCTATTTCTCCACACAAACATTTAGTTATAACTTACCTGTACCACTTCCCGATGTTGATGCATAATGTGATGGTAGAGGTGGTGTTGGTCCAGCTCCTTGACGGCTTGATTCTGTTGTTAAATCTTTTAGCAATTCTTCCTTTTCGGTTTTGCGAGCAAAACAGAAATCGGATATTTTATTTTGGAAAACAACCAAGAGTTCTGTTAAGTCATTGTAGAACTTGGTGCCTTCTTTGAGATTACCCAACAATTCAATGAAGCTGTCATAGGCTGTAGCCAATTCTTGGCATAGAGTGTCTCTCGATGTACTACTTGAACCAGTTTCTGATACAAATTCGCTGTGAGCTATTTGAATATCGGAAACCAGTGCCTTTTGACGCTCAACACTGTCTTTAATTTGTTGTTGCAAGGGTTGTAATGTTTCGCCGATGCGTTTTAGTGAGAGAGCTGGTTCGTCAATTGCTCCATCTTTGCGCAAAGCTTCCAAGAATTCGTTTTTCATATCAAATGTTGCAGATTTTAACTCTGATTCTATAACATCACGTTCGGCTTTAATAGTTTCTACAGATTCCATTAATTCCTTGAGTTTTTGTACGCTGGCACAGTTTGGATCTACAGATCCTCCTGAGGCAGGCATAGCCTGTTGCAATTGATCAATGGGCAAAGAAAGCAATTCAATGCCTTTCTGGTTCTTTTCGAATTTCTCACGCACTATTCTATCGGCGGCTACAGCATTATTAATAACTTCACGATATTTCTTGGAGTTCGTACGGAACACTTCCCCTAATTTTTCGGACGAGAGACGAGTCCATTTTTCTTTGAACTGAGAACGCAATAGATTGTCCGAATCACGTTCCTCGTCCAGCATTCTTTCGGTTTCGTCAAGAATTTCACGGTTACGGTTGAGAAGTTCGGGCAGTTCCTTCAGATGTCCATTGATGGCTTCAATGCCTCCCTTTTGGCGAACTTCATTTGATTTCTCTATCAATGATGGGGGCACACCTGAACCACCATCCGTACTTTCAACTGCCGCTGGAAGATTAAGACTTGCCAATACTCCATTCAAAGTTTGTGTAGCTTCTCTAAGCTTCATAATTTCAGCATTTACGATTTCATTCTTGCGCATATCGGAAGCCTGTAGAGCACGATGCAATTCTACAGGAACCAAACCCTTGAAAACATCATCAAAATCTTTTGCCATAGGAGAAGACATGGCCAATGGTTTTGCCAATTGGGCTTTTCCGGGAGATTGCAGGGCAGTTACGTCTGGTATCATTTCATTATAAATTAGATCATTATCTTTTACGGATTCGGCTAAATTGCGTTTAGCTTTATTGAAATATTCTTCCAAATACGTTGGATTATTGGAACGGGTTTGGGCCGATTTGAAAAGATCAACGGCGTTGCGCAAACGTGCGATTTCCTCTCCAATTTTCTTGGCAGCACGGCAAACCAAACTTTGATATAATTGAGTAAGAGCATGGAAGCCGGCTTGTTTGCCAGCGACATTGGGTATCCATTCCTTCTCCCATACATTTCGAACAGATTCCTTTTGCATGGCACGCAATACATCGGAGTAGAATTCTTCGCATTGGCAGCATAGTTTTGCAATTATATTTTCCTTCATATTATCTAAAATTAAACCCAATAATTATAGGTGTTTGCAAAGTGGTGTGGTGGTGTTTCTATTATGGCCTACCTTTTATTGCCTTCATTACAAAGACTTCTTGTGCCTGCGATATCATTAATGCCTGCAATACAGCCAAAGTATCTTGATTTAGATCCGGCGTGGGCTCTGAAGGAACGGCTGCTGGTACAGCTGCCTTTAAATGTTGGAAAATACCAGCGCTTAGTTGGAATAATTTTATGGAAAGCTTCAATCCTTCATCGCTGTCCGTAGGCTGCATAGCAGCAACATTTGACTGGAGAGCGGCAATATTGAACAGTACACATACCTTCTCATAGGCCAGTGAAGTGTGTGCTAAAAACATAGAGAAAAGCTTTATTAGACTGAATTCGATCGATTACACTTCATAGATAAAGCTTACTTAGACTAATACGTCCTCCAAATATGGTGCCCTTATCAAAAGCATCCTTCCATTTGAATGGAATCTGTAATTCATTAGCTGGTATCTTGGTCTCGAGAGCACAAATCTGATCATAATAACTAGAATAGAATAAACAACCAAGATTAGCGATAAACTGCGGACAAAAGAGCAATAGCCATAAAGCAAAAAAGATAACGAAAGTACTTTTTACACATTTAATTAAGAGGGCAATTTCAGTATTTCGCCTTCGGACATACATATGAGCGACGTCATTCCTAGTTTATTTTCTTTTTTTATGTATGAGTCACTGTTTTTTACTTTATTATATTTTTCTGTTTCCGAACAAATGAAGTTAGATTGTAAATAAATACCACTTACGCATAGACAATCTCCAATGAGGATTCATATTTTTCAAAGAATTTCCATATGGAAGCATTACGTTGCCTGGCAAATTGTTGAACAGCAGTTTTATAAGATTCTTTTGCCTCTGGCGATGCTCCGCTATATGTACTCTGGATTAGATTGTTGAGGGGCTTCTCAACATCCACCTCTGCTGGCTTTTTAAGGGGCACTCCCAATAATTTCGACATGACTTACGATTATTTACGCAATACTACTTCTTCTGGTCCAATGCAATTTTCCTACTTTGATTTGTTTTAAGGTATGCTATCAAAAAATCCAGTTCTTGCCTCACACAACAGATATGATGACGACTTTTTCGGCAAGTGTTTACGAATGTCTAGCTCAACAACAACACTAACAACGGCGGTAGAATATAAACCGACAGCAAATGTCAATTAATACTATTGCCAAAACAAAAGCTTAGCGCATAACGGCATAATTTTCAGCGTAGTACTACAACGTACACTAATTTGAATTTTAAATTGTGATTGGCAACACTGGTATTACCTTTTGCAAAATCGAATCGTCGTTCATAATCTCCTGTTGAATATAAACTTCGTTTATGTCGATAACCTATGTTTATTTACATAATTTATTATAATTGTAAATATATACCCTGTGTGTATTTTCATGCGCAAAGGTCACAGTTATGGGCGATATGATACTCAAATAAAAGCTTTATAAAAAAAATCGACTATGCAAAACCCGAGGAAATAAATAAATAAAAATGAAATGAAAAAATACAGGTAAAAGCAAGCGGATTTGGAGGTGAGCCCATAGTAATGTAAAGGATATTTTTGCCTGTAGAAAAATGTAGCGTTATTGTAGCGTCTCCTACCACTGCCCAATCGATAATTTTCTATTTGTTTTTTTCTCACGACAGTCAATATTTATATGATTTACTTGGAATTTGAGACAGAGACATCGGGCCTAATTTAAATAGCTCCCAAAAATATGCATACCCCAATTTGTCAGTTTAGCCGGTAAAATCAAAAATAAATCTGTAAAAGCATGACAACATTATTACTTTTTTGGTAAATTTTGCTATACCCGGGTGGGGAATGCTCCAAAGCAACAATTGAAAAAGTTTATTTACTTTAAAATGAATTATTAAAGAAAAGTAATCGTGAAAAATTGCTATTTTAGCGCGATAATGCAAATTTAATACTGGCCTTAAGTAACTATTTTACTCCATTTATTGCCGGATCTTACACAAAATTAACATAGTGGTAAACTAAATAGGTAGATAGACGAATAAAAATGATATATAATATATATTTATAATGAAACCCCAAATTGTTCATGAACTCATCCTTTTTGATTTACTATACAAAACCATACTATCTGTTGTATGTCGTCATCGAAATGATGTAGATTTGATGGTCGCTCCTTATTGAGAACAGAAGGAAACTATTATTTTTTTTTTCGTTGTCCAGTTACTCCCGAGAAAGAATTATTTGACTAGTGGGAAGGTTAGGTTAGGTGGCAGCCCGATGTATCAGGCTCACTTAGAGTATTCAGTCCATTGTGATACCACATTGGTGAACTTCTCTCTTATCACTGAGTGCTGCCCGATTCCATGTTAAGCTCAATGACAAGGGACCTCCTTTTTATAGCCGAGTCCGAACGGCGTTCCACATTACAGTGAAACCACTTAGAGAAGCTTTGAAACCCTCAGAAATGTCTCCAGCATTACTGAGGTGGGATAATCCACCGCTGAAAAACGTTTTATTGTTCGGTCGAAGCAGTAATCGAACCCACGACCTTGTGTATGCAAGGCGGGCATGCTAACCATTGCACAACGGTGTCTAGTGGGAAGTAACTTATTTATTAGTTCGCGAATATAATCAGCTATCAATGTAGCTATTATGTAGGAATTTTAGATTCAAAAGAGTGGACTGTTGCACTTTTTCGGGTGTCTTTTCGACATATGGAATAATTGTGGTTATATCCTTCGTTAAAAACTTTTTGCTATTTTAGCAGATTTTTCTGCTATCTACTACCTTACTATGTGAGTAGGATAAGAAATATTTCAAATCAAAATACCGTCTTGAAGTCGGGATATTAATATCTTCATATATTCTGCTTCCACCATATAGCGAAAAACTGTTTCTTTTTATCACGAGGTTTTTCGTGAGTCACGATATTTTTCGTGAGTCACGACATTTAAAAGATTTTCGTGCGTGAGTGTGCGTGAGTACAATTTTTTTGCATGAGCGTGGTATTATTCACGTGCACGCCTCTACTTCAAAGTAGAGGTAATATTTTGCTCACACTCACGCACGATATTTTTTGGTGGGACTCACGGTCACGCACGCTCACGAAAAGAAAATTTATACTCACGCACGAAAATCTTTTAAATGTCATGACTCACGAAAAACTTCGTGACTCACGAATAATTTTATGAGTGATTTACCTATAGAACCTGACTGAGAACATGAGTATGGTTAAAATCGAGTGCGTTATAAAACTCTTTCCACCAAGGATGTTACTAAAATTATAAATGAATTCAACTCGTAAGCATTTTATGTTCGTAAGCGGGATTATTTTCGTGAGCGTGCTTTTCCGAAATTCGTTACTCACGCACACTCACGAAGATATTATTTTCGTGACTCACGCTCACGCACGACATTTGGTTGGTTAATCACGCTCACGAACACTCACGCCGTTGCCGTCAGCGTGACTCACGACTCACGCGTGAGACACGAAAATGTTCATGAGTCACGACAATTTCGTGTCACGTGCACCCCTCTACTTCAAAGTCGATTTTTACGGTTATTTCAATTGACTATAATGAAAAAATTAGGGCATGCCCATTTCTTGCCCATACTAGTCAAGCTTTTAATAATAATAATAATAACTGCAGTTTCTCACGGATACTGGAATGACGTGGATTTATATTTAAATTATACATATTTAAGTTTTCAATGTATAAAAAATAATCATCTGAAAAAATTATATCTTAGCAAAATAAATGTTTATGTGTGTATATGCATTAGGGAGGAGGTATTTTCGCAATTAAAGTACTCCGAGTAAATAAGAAAATTATCGTAATTCCACAAAATCATTCAATTAATCCGAATCATCTGAAATTTCATAAATTTTTTGTTTAGATGCAGCTTTTCTTGAATTTGAGCCCATATTGAATAAACTCTGTTGGCGAGTAGAAGTACGCTGAAAAAAACGTAATTTATTAATAAATCTTTAAACAAACTAGTTTGGCATTTTATGTCTTACCGTGGACGGTGATATCTCCACCTGAGCCTTGGGACGCCCGGCATTTGTAGAATTGGCCGCACGAGGACTTGTCTTTGAAGGAGTTGGTGCCGCACGAGCCCCTCTGCCCCTGCCTCTACCACGGCCTCTGGAATTATTGACTTCGTCCTTAACACTTTTAGCGGATCGTGTGTGTTTTAGAGGAGCATCGTCACTATCGTTGTCCTCGCTGTCTTCTTGATAATTTGTTGCTGTTGAATTTCTTGACGATGTCGATGTTTTAGTAGGTGGCGCAATAACAGTTTCCAACATTTCTAAAACATTATCAGATGTTACATTTAATTTGAATTGGGTTAGCTCCTCATCGAGTTGATCCTCAGCAGGCATTTTTTCCATCAAATACTCTACGGCTTTGGCCTTATAAGCCCTTAAAAATATACAAAGAAAAAAAAAAAAACAATTGTACTAATGAAACGATTAAAGAAAAATAATATTTACCTAATTAAATTATCTGCTGCACTATTGTTGTTACGCTCTACAAGCTGATTGCACAATTCTGTTAGAGCCTTTGTAGAAATTACTTTAAGGGATTTACTTTCATCAACTTGGTTGAAGTAACGTTCTACAAGGTCTTCAACTCGGGCCGCTGATTCTCCTTCCTGAAAACAAATCAATATTTTATACAATTAATAAGAAA
Organism: Haematobia irritans; assembly: GCF_050003625.1. Lineage (NCBI taxonomy): Eukaryota > Metazoa > Arthropoda > Insecta > Diptera > Muscidae > Haematobia > Haematobia irritans. The sequence goes on along the minus strand of NC_134397.1, from coordinate 145,435,257 downwards.
TTTCATACTTTCGGAGAACCTACCATTTTCTTATACTGATTGGCCATTTCCTCTTTATCTAGATTGGAACGTTCCTTCTTCTCTTTTTTGATCATTCTCTTGAAGAGTATTAAATCTGCTGGATTAGCTACTCGATCATTAAAAGTTTGACCCAAACGAATACCATTGAACATTTGTTCCTCATCCGAGAAACAAATTCTTAGTCGCACCGTTGGTAAGGTAGGCTGTCTTGGATTACCAGTTAATAGTTCCTTTGATTTCTCGAGCAAAGCTTCTATTCTCTCTTGAGCCATATTTCGCACTTTATTCGAGACATCTCCCTCATCCAAACGTAATTCTTCTGCTAAATCTGCCACATTTACCGACTCGAAGACGAATGGACGAACTGTTTGTAGTGGTATGGGCTTCATCTTAAACTTATCTTTATAGATTTCCAACACTGCAACATGCTTTCGCAGGGCTTCGCCTTCTGATAAGGAAGTGGGCACCGTTGAACCTGGTTGACTCACATAGAAATCTCTCTTAGCATTAAGTTCTGGTTCAATGCGGCAATCATGTTCGTGTCCCCATATGACCAAGTGCAAAAAATCGGGCAAGGCCTCCTCTGGTAGATAGTTTTTGGGTCCCCGATCTGCCCGATTTTGATGAAGTACCATCAAATGGAACCACTCGCCCTCTTCTCCCTCAGGGACCTGCATGTGGACTTTACGACTTTCAAAAAGACGAGCCAAACGGTTATCATGAATATGACTGAGACCATATAGAGCCAATTTCGTAGCTCCCTTTTTTAAAATAATGGGAGATATATCAATTTTGTTTAAATCCGTCCAGCGGCCAAAATAGTTAACCAAACCCGTCGTAGACAACAAGTCCAAGGTGCTAAGACCACCAAACACACTGGGATCGTCGTGATTGCCATGAATAGAGTACACTGGAATGGATATATTCAAATTTGGATCTTCATAATTGACAGTCTCATTAACCGAATTATGAAAATTTTGACTTCCATCACTCAAAAATTCCACAGATATAGGCCGATCGCCAAAAGTATACATCCTCAAAAGTTTCATGCATCTAAATGGAGAAACATGTATATCGCATTATTTATGTATACTACCACCATTACAACACAGGACCACTTACTTGTGCAAAGCATTTTGCGTGGGAACTGCATCATGAAACAAATCACCTCCTAAAAGGATAAAATCCACATCTTCTCGCACAGCGAGTTCCAGCATTTCTTCAAATGCAATAAAACTATCCTCGCCTGAAATACAACCATTGTTATTAACATTTGCCGGGTCTCTTTGTCTGCCGGCGCTAACCGAACGCTGCTTACCTCTGATGGCGTCCTTTTCGCCATATCCCAAATGATTGTCGGTAGATATCATTATACGCATCACATCTGCCTGAGTATCAATTTCTCCATCATTATTGAAATTCTCTGAATCCATTATTTTGCTGATAATAATTTTTCGCTAGTTTTTATGCACTTTTTACAATAATTTCACAAAACCTCCAATCTGCTGCCTAAAAACAAACGCTATTGACATTCACACTAAACTAACAACGTATACACTTGTGTATGTAGATACAAAAAATGCAAAATTCTCTGTACAGTTTCAGTTTCGCGCTAAAATGTTTATAAGGGTTGCTCACATGTTCCATTTCATAAAGGGGGGTTTTCATGAATGTTTCGCAAAAAATGGGATTATGGACCGAACAAACCATGTAATTACTGATTTACTTCCCCGCTAACATTTTTTGTATTTGGGGCGCTTCTGAGAAACCCCACTACGTCGAAAACAGTCGTATACGATATCCAAAACTCCTCGGAAAAGCGCCGTCACTATTGAAAAGTTGTACCACGCCAAGTTACTACAAAAAAAGTATCGCATGAGTGCAATTATTAGGTGCTCTTCTGGATACATTTAGAAGGACGCCAATAAGAGCCCTTTCAAACAATCAGAGAAAGTGCATTTTAAGATAGTTGTAAAATCATTGTGGTCAAGTAAAACACGATTTTTTAGATGTTTATTAATAAATTCTCATAAATATAACATTTATACGACTATCACATCACATTTAATATATTTTTATGCATTAATAAAAGATTGAGTTACATGTTGTAGCGTCTATCAGCCAGTGCTTTTATTCCCAATGGAGGCAGCGTGCCTGGAAAAATATTTGAAAAACTATCAATTAATTCCATTTGGAAAGTCAAAAATTGTTCACCAATATACCTTGTGACGGCCACTTGATTTATGGTAATTGATATTCGTATGAGTTACCGCTCACACGCCGACCGTTTTACTGCTCATTCTCCAAACGATTTATCTGGCCCTCTCGAGCTCCCAATGGATGTCAGCACCATCTGTTGTCAACTTTTGACATATGAATGGACTGATCAAAGGGGGGTAGATAACCATGGTTGGATTGTCGGGCTCAACAACATGGAGCATGACTTTGAGGAAGGTCACGTTGTGCGTTCTGTTACATTTAGAAGCGGACAGAGAAACTTCATTTTCATTGCCCAAGGTGAAGTTGCAGTGAACGGTCAAATGTGGTGATACTCTTATTGGTTAGAGTGGACCATACATATTTTGTTGTTTGTGGCGAGGGAGTGATTGTCTCGTCTAGGAGCTTGATTGGAGTTAGGGCTGACATCCTTTTAAGAGGAAAGTTTGCCGAGCTGTCTTTTTTTTTGGCTGGTTGGATTTACATCGAAGACCAGGGTGTTACTTTTTTCTATTGGAATTAGCATTTTTGCTAAAGCAACCCGGGTAAGCATCTCTCCAATATGAGCTCCAGGTCAGGGTACATATAAGTAATTATTTCGTGATTTTCTCTGGACATATAGGAAATTGTGGTGCAGTGGATCTGGTAGAACATATGGTCAGTGAATCTATCTATGTGCATCGCAATATTCTCGGGGTTGGAAATGTGTAATACACATATGTTTTTGATCTGTTCCCAAGAGAGAAGAAATGAGTGAGTACAAATGACAAGAAAACATGAAGTGTTGCCAGCAAGCAAAGTAAGCACATTGGGTGCATTTTCTTCAATTTTAATTTGAAAGTCAAGAAAGCAAGTTATAATTGCTCATAAAACTGCAAATGAAACGCTTAACCTGATGACATAGTTAAGGTTATGCAAGCATATGTTACATAACCGTCAACACGTTTCCAATTATACTAACATTCTTAACCGAAATTTATCCTAAACAATAAAAAAAGGATAAAAAGAAAAATTCAAAACATATTTAAGCTTTCTTAATTCTCATTAAAGAAATCAAATGTTCTGATATTGATCTCAAAATAATGTACATGTTAATCTAAATTGAAAAACAAATTAAAACTAACCTTCATTTTGGCAAATCTTCAAAAGCAAATATTCAAGTTTAATTGAAGTTTACTAAAACTAAAAGAAAACTGAAACAACATAAATTATGCCATATATAATATTTATTTAAAAGAAAAGATATTTAAATTGAAAAAAAACAAAATTTTTCATCGTCAATTTCAAGAAGCACAACGGTATTTTATATAAAGAAAAAGTAAAAAAAAGAAAGCAAAGTATAAATGTATAAAGAAACAAAGCAAATAAAATGTATGAGGAAATTATACTTCTGTAACGTATAAAAAATTATAAGAATAAAATAAATTAAAAATTATAAAATATGTTAAGAGGAAAAATAATAACAATTAAAATATTACCTGTTGTTAGAATATCGATGCAATGAGAAGTGAAGCATTGACCAGCGAATGTTTTTTTTTTAAACAAAGAGTTCATGTATTTTAACTTTTATTATTATTCCTCGACTACTTACCTAGATGTAACGTATATACTTACCAATATACCTGAATTTACTTACTTATATACTTAGATTTACCTAGTTGCTCATTTAGAAATTTCTTATTTTTATTGGACAAATTGTCTTTTTTATCGGTCTACCCTAATATATTGAATATGTGAATTCTTGTAAATTGAAAACACAATGTTTTGATTTCGCTTTAACAAGTTCGGGGGTGTAGCGTCTGTGAGTGAAAGTCTGTGAGCCACTGTAAGGGGGATTCTGATAACAGTGGGGCAAGAAAGAATCTCACTGGATGGTCATATGGGACCATGAAGAGGGAGGGCTGCCCAGCAAACCAATGACATCTGGTTTGCAGAGTCAATTCGCGCATATAAACACATCCCGACAAAGTTGTATCTTTCTTTTCTAGAATGTCCGTCCGTCCGTTTCAATTTAAATTTCAAATGCAAATTTGTGTAACCGTCCATTGTTCAACGTTTTTTTTTTTAAAAAAATAATGTTTCCACCTGGCACTTAAATTTTTAAATGAATGGATAGAGCGGAAGAACCCCCATTTCCGGCGAGCTACAGCCGCAGCAGAACGCCAAGAGTGCCACCGCTTATTCTCAAAACCTGTCCATTACATTTTGGCGCCCAGCAACGTGGGTCAATCTTTTTGGCTTGGTTTCGGATATTTTGAGTGCGATTCATTTTGACATGTTAGTCTGTTGTCTCGTATTCAAAGTATTCGAAGACATCACATTTTGATACCCAACGTATAAATGCAGATATGTTTCGACTTTCAAACTATGGAATCATCAAAAACAATCTGGCTAAATTCCAAGGTTTGAATTATCCATAAGAACATGTAAGTCCCGGAAAGCAATTGCGCTTTGTTATGCCTGAGTTGCGACGTGTTTCTTTGGATTTTTCGCACTTTGGAGAATCAATTCACATTTGGTGCTGAATGGAAAGAACGTAAGTCATTAACCAAGGGATCAATGCATTCGGGTTAATTTGCGACGTCTCTTGCTATTCAGTAACCAATTGTGATTTGATTCAATTCATGTATGTGTTTGTTTTGTGTTCGGTGATAAAATTCTAGAAAAGAAATGCAATCTAAACTCATAAAGAGATACAATCCAAATCGTAAAAATACAGATTTTGAATCTAATTTATAATCGATTTTGGTAATAAAAACATGAGTTAAAATATTGTTTGGATATTGGTAAATTTTATTACGCTAAATAAATAGTTTCAAGATAAAAGAAAAATAATAAATAAATTAAACAATAACATTAAATAAATAAATGAAATCAAAAAGATAAATAAATAACTAGATAAACAAACTATAATAAATAAATAATTAATATTATCAATAATAATAAATAAATAATGATAATAAATAATGGTTTAATATAAATAATGTGAATAAAAATGTAAAGTGACAATGTCAAATAAAACCAAAAAAATAAACTGAATAGATAAAAAAAGATAAAATATCAAAAATCAATAAGATAAAAAAGAACAATCTTGCTGGATAAAATTTAAACAGAGATCGAATTTAAATATGAAATAATAAAATTTAAATAAACACTAGATAAACATATTAATAAATTTTAAATTAAATTTGAAATAAAATTTCAACAAACCAAAAAAGTTATAGGAATAAATAAATTAAATATAAATGAATAACAATTTAAAATCCTAATGAAACATAAACAAATAAATATAAACGAGGAAATTTTATTACATAAAATATTTTCAAAATAAAAGCAAAATTATAAATAAGTTAAATAATGAATAAATATAATAATTTAATACAGAAAAATAAAAGTTTTAAATAAAAAAAGAAACAATAAAACAAATATTAAATAAACCGAAATAAATGAAACAAAAATCAATAAAATGGAAAAAGTATAATCTTACTAAATAAAATTTCAAATAAAACAGAAAACAATTAAGTAAATAAATATATATTAACAAAATTGGAAAAAAAAACATTAATAACTCTAAAGCAAATAGAAATAAATACAAATATTAAACAAACTAAAATATATAAAGAATTGGATAAGTCCAAATATTATTTTTATAAATAAAAATGGAAAAAATAAAGATAATTTTTAATAAATTTAACGTAGCTAAATAAATAAATAAAAGTAAATAAATTAAACGAAAATGATCCAATTACATAAATAAAATAATAAATAAAAACTTAACAAATCAAATTTAAATTAAGATGAAAAAATATGTATATAAAATATCTGCGAATTGACATATTGTATCTCCAGACTTCTACAGCAGGCAGCTACAGAAAGTACCGAACCAATTTGATTGAATAATTTTCTGAAAAAGAAAAAATTGAAATTTATTAGAGAAATTTAAATTGATTTTTGAAAATAGTTTTTGGGATTTTTTTTTTAATATTGAATCATTTGAGTTGTGAGAAATAAACGGAAATTGAGGATATTTGATAACAATTTTTTTTTTTGGAAATCTGTACTGATAGTTGGATTAATATTCAGACAGATTTTAAAACAGTTCTCTAAGAGCCAGAAATAGTTTTTTTTCTTTATTAAAAATTTTGGAATTCGCATTTTTTTTTTTCAATTTCGGATTTTTTGTTTGAACCATGGAATTAAGGTCCAATTCCAGGAATGCTGCTATGGCTAGCAATACTACATCCACTGTAACTGCAACTACCAATACTACTACAACTACTAATACAGCTACAAATACTAATACAACTACGACTACAACGGCTTTAACTACGAGTACTACGACTCCAGCCATAGCAGAACAACCTGACATGACTCTGGGTCCTCGCACTCACTCATCTCTTGGGGATGACACTATTTCTTCACCCGATTATAGTAGTATCACAGCCATAGGGATCAGGAATGAATTTCAGGCGCGAAGGGCTAACGAGGAGAGTAATGGTCCACCTAGGAATGATGATAATATTTCGATAAGGGACTATATTACGGCGTCAGTAGGTGCGAATCAAGCTAGGACAATGAGGGAAATAAATGAGGATCTACGGAGAATCATACCCGAGATTGTTAGGGAAACTATTAGGTCAGAGAGGGCATTATCTTCTACAGGGGAAGTAAATCCCGATCCTATTCAACCTAGTAATTCCAACAGGACTCGTAATTCAACAGCGAATACTCCTGGATTGAATTTTTCTACTGCCCAGGAACAGCCGATAACAAATTCGGTGGGACATCGACAAAATTATCGTGCGAATCGGAATGCACCACAACGACAAAGACGCAATTTTCCACGACAGCCAGTTGGGAATCAATTTCCAACGACAAATGGCCAAGATAATGATTTTTATCAAAACGGACGTTTTTATCAACAGCCACAGCAAAATTTTGCTTCTGCAACCGCTTTCAATGTTGCTCCACCGAGTCATTTGGACCTGGAAAAGTGGGGAATACATTTTGATGCTACTAATAAATCTGTGAGCGTTGAAGACTTTATATTTAGAGTTGAGACTCTTCGGGAGGACACAAATTATCCGTGGCCAAGTTTACTTAAGGGATTCCATCGTTTGTTATCTGGAAGCGCTTACGAATGGTTTTGGAATTTTCGTCGACAAAATCCAAATTGCACATGGGATGATTTGAAATGCAATTTGAAAAGAAAATTCCAACGTTTCGAAAGTGACTTCGAGATACAACGAAGAATAATGGAAAGGAGACAACATTATGGGGAAAGCGCTGACACTTTCTTAAATGAAATTGTATCTCTAAATAATCAAATGAGAGTTTCTATTCCCGAGAATGAACTCGTCAAGATGGTGAAAGACAATCTCAAAGACGGTTTATCACAGCTCATATTTCCTATGTATATCATGGATATGAATCATCTTCTTGATGAATGCAGACGAGCTGAAAGAAATCTTTCGAAACGTAATTTGAATAGGCAAATCAATCCACAGCAACATCGCAGAATAAACGAGTTGGAATATTCCACTGATTACTTCTACGATGCACCACAGCCACAACAACGAGAATGTGGGACACAAGATTATCAGTTGGAGGCATTGAAAATGAACTCTCCTCCAAATAAATCTATTGTATGCTGGAACTGCAAGCGTCCAGGGCATAATTTTATAGACTGTGATTCGAACGAACGCTCTCTATTTTGTTACAGATGTGGGTTCGAGAACGTAATCACACCTAATTGTCCTCGTTGTACGGGAAACAACACAAAGAGCATGATGAGGACGGGGCCATCATGTTCAAATGTGAAACCGCCCCAGTAAGTGACCATGACTGCAATATTCAATTGCATGTCAAAGAGTTTGTCCCTAGCGACAACTCTACAAAAACCGAATCTACCACAGATAACTACACGGATGTAACAAAGGAAAAGGGTTACGGTGGAATATTTAATATCAGTAATACTAACGCAAATTCTGATCGTATTCCAAAACTTAAAACTTTGGTTCCTTATGAAGAAAGGTTGGCCAATTATAATAAAATTCGGGATGAAATTTTTAAGGATTTTGATCAAGGACCTTCGAAGCGTATAACGAAGGCAAGAAATAGATACACTAACAGAAAGACTGAACGGAGATTACTCTCCATTTCATGTTTGTCCAATGGGAATGACATTAGACCTTATTTGGATGTTGTAATCAACGACATTCCAATAAAAGGACTAATGGATAGTGGTGCAACTGTTTCCTGTCTAGGAAAAGATTGTCTTAAAAATGTCGAAGACATGAAATGTGAAATTTTTGATTTCAAATCATTCATACATACTGCAGACGGACGAGGAAAAAGCATAATAGGCAAAATAAGAGCCAAAATAAAATGCAATAATCAAATGCATACAATGACATTTTATTTGGTTCCATCTTTGTCTCAACAGTTGATACTAGGATGTGATTTTTGGGAAAAATTTGGTATTTCAATATCATTTCGAAAACCAACGATCAATGAACTTTCAGTTCATGAAAATGAAGAACCCAAAATTCATGATCTTAGTTATGAACAAGCGATTAAACTCGAAAATGCCAAGTTGGAATTTCGATGTTTCAGCAAATATGGTCTAGGTAAAACCAATTTGGAAACTCACATTATAGACACAGGTGATTCTGAACCAAGGAAAATGCGTTATTTTCCAATCTCACCTGCTGTCCAGAAATTGACCTATGCTGAAATTGACAGGATGATAGCTCTTGATGTTATTGAACCAGCTACCAGCGCAGCTTGGAATAACAGGGTTACCCTTGTCATAAAACCCAATAAGAATCGACTTTGTTTAGACGCAAGGGAACTAAACAAAGTGACTAAAAAGGACGCTTATCCCCTGCCGAATATCGATGGTTTGCTAAGTAGACTCGGTGACACTTACTTCATCTCTGCCATCGATTTAAAGGATGCCTTTTGGCAGATTCCTTTAGAGGAATCTAGCCGGCCGAAGACAGCATTCACAGTCCAAGGGAGACCTCATTATCAATTTAAGGTAATGCCCTTTGGACTGTGCAATGCTGCCCAACGCATGTGCAGATTGATGGATAAGGTCATCCCATCAATTCTGAAGGATCGAGTTTTTGTATATCTCGATGACCTGCTTGTAGTTTCTCCGAATTTTGAATCACATATTGAAATGTTGACTATTGTGGGTAGACGTTTGACTTCAGCTGGCCTGACAATAAATCTACAGAAATCCAAGTTCTGTTACAAAGAACTCAGATATCTGGGTTATATTGTAGGAGATGGCAAGCTGAAGACAGACCCAAGTAAGGTGGAGGCAATTTCCAAAATTAATCCTCCGCGGACACCAAGGGATGTTCGGAAATTTTTAGGAACAGTGGGTTGGTACCGGCGGTTTATCCCGGATTTTTCAACTTTATCTGCACCGATTACCGACACTTTGAGAAAGTCGACAAAATTTGTTTTTACTCCTGATGCAATTTCAGCATTTGAGAAATTGAAGAAAAGACTGGTCTCAAGTCCAGTACTTATCAGCCCTGACTTTGACAAACCTTTTTTCGTCCAATGTGACGCCTCGGATGTTGGTGTTGGCGCGGTGCTATTTCAGAGGGACAATGATGGAGAAGAGCACCCAATAGAATACTTTTCGAAAAAGCTAAACCCTGCACAGAAGAATTATTCCACTACGGAAAAAGAATGTCTTGCAGTGGTTCTAGCGATAGAGAAGTTCCGCCAATATATTGAATTGATGGACTTCACAGTCATCACAGACCATTCCAGTCTGCGATGGCTGATGAAGCAGCAAGACCTTAACGGAAGACTTGCACGCTGGAGTCTTAAGCTGCAAGGATATCAATTCAATATAGAACATCGCAAAGGGTCGAAAAATGTGGTACCTGATATGCTCTCACGTCTGGATATGGAGGAGCTGAGCCTTGGAACCAATATGGTTATTGATTTCAACTCGCCAGAATTCCATAGCCCAGATTATGAAGCATTGAAGGACACAATAACGCAGAACCGCGAAAGATTGCCCGATTTGAAGGTGGAAGATGATATTGTGTTGAAAAGGACGAGGTTCAATAGAAGTACTCTTGATGACGAAGAAGAATGTTGGAGGATATGGCTACCAACAGGCCTCATTGATGGCGTCATCAGGAATTCGCACGAACATAACACATGTCATGGAGGAGTTGGAAAGACAATTCACAACATTAGGGAATATTTTTATTGGCCTTCATTGACCACTGATGTGCGTGAATTTATTCTGAATTGTCAAAGCTGCAAGGAAAATAAACACAGCAAACAGATTCTAAGACCTACTATGGGACAAGAAGTCAAGACTGAACGCCCTTTTCAAAAAGTGTATGTTGACTTCTTAGGTCCATATCCGAGGACTCGAAGTGGCAACACACACATTTTCATTGTTTTGGACCATCGCACAAAATTTGTTCTTTTGAAGGCTATGCCTAAGGCCACTACTCATGCTGTGAATAAATTTCTTTCAGCTGAAGTATTTCATAAGTTCGGGGTTCCTGAAATATTGCATTCCGATAATGGAAAGCAATTCACCAGTGAAGCTTTCAAGGAACTCATGAACTTGTATGGGATTCATCACATGAGGACTGCAATCCATTCACCGCAGTCAAATGCAAGTGAAAGGGTGAACCAGTCGATCCTGAGTAGCATAAGGACCTTTTTAAATGATAATCAGAATAGATGGGATGAAAATTTATCCCAGATAGAATGCTCACTGCGATCTACTGTCCATGCATCAACTGGTGAAACGCCATACTTTGCCCTATTTGGGTATAACATGATTACCCATGCCCAAGCATACAAGATTTTAAAGAAATTAGGAACATTGTCTGATGGTGACATTTCTATTTTACCGAAGTCTTCAAGAATGCAAATTATTCATAAAAAGATTTCTGATAAGATGCATGAGGCATATAATAGAAATGTGAAAAGCTACAACAAGAGGGCAAAGGAAGTAAATTTCAAAGCTGGTCAAGAAGTTTTTAGAAAGAACTTCGTACAGAGCAACTTTGCAAAAGGCATTAACTCCAAGTTATGCAAACAGTGGCTTAAGTGCAGAATCCGAAAACCCGTCGGCAAGAACCTGTACGAGGTGGAAAACATCAAGGGTCAATTGATTGGAACAATTCATGCACAACATTTGAAATATTAATGAGACAGTAGTCATCGTTAATTTGGCTGGTCATAGAAAAGTCTTTGTGGTTGTACGATTACGGAAACCCCTTACAGGAAGAGATTATCTCCGGAATATTTGCAATTAAAAAGTTGATTGGAGTTGAACTTTTTTTTTTTATTGATAATACAATCAACTTTTTAATTTAGATAGAGTTATTAAGCTAATTATGTAAATGATTAAGCCTTTTAAGTTTTTTTATTAAAAAAACTTAATTCATACAATTGACATTTGAATCAGACTCGAAAGACTAACGGCCATTTTCATATAGCTCCATTAGGCTTTAACTGCTAGTTAACAGAAAGAAAAATGGAAATATCTTTTCTGAAAAATTTTCATCAGTTAAGTTTCTAACTAGCATATGGAATATATACGGGAGATGGCAGATATGTAGATATCACGGTTGAAAATTTCGTTAGCTAACGTAGCACTAACGGAGATCATGAAAATGGGGGTAAGTCAGACTAAGTAAGTGATCGACATTCTTTAATTTTTAACTGAAAATTTGTATCGAGCTACCCATGTTTAATCAAACTAGAAACACGAAGTCAGATAGGAAAGTAATTGAGAATAGTTACGCTTTTAGTTGAGTTTTGTTGTTGGGGAAAATTAGTTGAGTTTTGCATTCAACATCAATTGAATTCTCAATTGAATCAATTAACAAATTTAATTGAAAATCTCTAATAAAATCAATTAATGTTTTTTTTATCATTTATTTTACCAATTTTCAATTAGAACTGAGATTGATACTGTCGTTTTCGTGATTAAAGATAATTAAATTAGTTAGAATTCCAAATGATATATGTTGAGAGCTAAGCGGTTTACTACGATTTCTACGTATGGTAGGATACGTCGTCATTGTATGTCAAATACAATGCAGTTTCGATGGACCATCCTTGGTTGGCGAATACAGATGGCACTATAAAATTTAGGGATTCGGTGATATACATTTTTGCTTTCGCGAAGACGCAGGAAAAAAGGAAATGCACAGATAATTGGGCTATGGTTTCATTCGATACGTGTGCATCCACACACGAACACATGTTCATTTATTAACCGATTATGTGGTGGGACCGTAGTGAAGGTATGTCGTATTTTGGATTTTTCAACGTCTAATACTTGGACGGACGACAAAAGCTTTTTCTATCGGACCAATTGAATTGTTTTGTCGCAGCTGGCGTGTTTGGCGTGGAGGAATGTCCATGTTTTTTTTTGTATATATTGTGTCATTATGACTCATGAAAGAATATGCAGCCCTAGCAATGATGGGTTTATTCAGTATATATTAGTTTGACCCACATGCATGATGATATTCGTATACATAGACTCGGATAAATATTTGAGTGTTTTTGTTTCATTGGTTTTGAGCAGATATGTTACGATCATAGCAGGAATGCCGCCAGGAGAGTCATAAATCGGATTAGTTATTTGGGCTTTATGATTTAGGGACGGTCAGATCCTGGATTTACGACTACCCAAGATGCTCTTGGACATGGTCGGTTGTAGATTTGGATGATCGCGAGAATTGCACATTTGGCCTATGGCGTATTGAGGAGACGATTTCATTGATTGCATACTGGTGGGGTCAGGTCCGAACAGCAGAACAGTAGCTGTGGTATTAGATACAGCTCTTGTTTTTGCCCTGTAATATTGGAAGTGCCTTTTGGGGTATAAATAGCTTGGCTGAATTTTTTTTGATTTTTTTTTAGGATTCCTCTGCATGATTTTATGGTGACGCTGTAGAAATGGCTACTGGACGAAGCGATTGTCTTTTGTAGGATTAGAGTTTTCAATTATATCGATTTCGATAAATCTGAACTACCATGATATGGATAACCGGGTAGAAATATGAATAGGGTTGCCAACACTTGGATCACATGAAAATGCTAAATTGCTAATATATTGAGAAATCGTTGCTAACGTGTTAAATCCTATTGTTGAGGGTAATGCCTGGTTTTTGTTGAGAACACGATTTTCTCAACAATTTCTCAAATTGAATATTACCCGAATCATTTGAAGCAATGTTTGAAAAATTGTTGAAACTTAGTATTTTTTTTAAACGTTTGTGTTTATTGGGCGCCTACTTTTGGGATTGCGTTTTTTTTGTGAAGTATTGAGGTCGTTCTGTACAGATATACGTGAATGGTGAAACCGACGGGTTACGGATCCAGTGTCCGACTTCGTAGTTCCCAAATTTTTACTTCTACACGGGCTCCGAATAAGAAATTTGGCTTTGTGACGGCCACTTGATTTATGGTAATTGATATTCGTATGAGTTACCGCTCACACGCCGACCGTTTTACTGCTCATTCTCCAAACGATTTATCTGGCCCTCTCGAGCTCCCAATGGATGTCAGCACCATCTGTTGTCAACTTTTGACATATGAATGGACTGATCAAAGGGGGGTAGATAACCATGGTTGGATTGTCGGGCTCAACAACATGGAGCATGACTTTGAGGAAGGTCACGTTGTGCGTTCTGTTACATTTAGAAGCGGACAGAGAAACTTCATTTTCATTGCCCAAGGTGAAGTTGCAGTGAACGGTCAAATGTGGTGATACTCTTATTGGTTAGAGTGGACCATACATATTTTGTTGTTTGTGGCGAGGGAGTGATTGTCTCGTCTAGGAGCTTGATTGGAGTTAGGGCTGACATCCTTTTAAGAGGAAAGTTTGCCGAGCTGTCTTTTTTTTTGGCTGGTTGGATTTACATCGAAGACCAGGGTGTTACTTTTTTCTATTGGAATTAGCATTTTTGCTAAAGCAACCCGGGTAAGCATCTCTCCAATATGAGCTCCAGGTCAGGGTACATATAAGTAATTATTTCGTGATTTTCTCTGGACATATAGGAAATTGTGGTGCAGTGGATCTGGTAGAACATATGGTCAGTGAATCTATCTATGTGCATCGCAATATTCTCGGGGTTGGAAATGTGTAATACACATATGTTTTTGATCTGTTCCCAAGAGAGAAGAAATGAGTGAGTACAAATGACAAGAAAACATGAAGTGTTGCCAGCAAGCAAAGTAAGCACATTGGGTGCATTTTCTTCAATTTTAATTTGAAAGTCAAGAAAGCAAGTTATAATTGCTCATAAAACTGCAAATGAAACGCTTAACCTGATGACATAGTTAAGGTTATGCAAGCATATGTTACATAACCGTCAACACGTTTCCAATTATACTAACATTCTTAACCGAAATTTATCCTAAACAATAAAAAAAGGATAAAAAGAAAAATTCAAAACATATTTAAGCTTTCTTAATTCTCATTAAAGAAATCAAATGTTCTGATATTGATCTCAAAATAATGTACATGTTAATCTAAATTGAAAAACAAATTAAAACTAACCTTCATTTTGGCAAATCTTCAAAAGCAAATATTCAAGTTTAATTGAAGTTTACTAAAACTAAAAGAAAACTGAAACAACATAAATTATGCCATATATAATATTTATTTAAAAGAAAAGATATTTAAATTGAAAAAAAACAAAATTTTTCATCGTCAATTTCAAGAAGCACAACGGTATTTTATATAAAGAAAAAGTAAAAAAAAGAAAGCAAAGTATAAATGTATAAAGAAACAAAGCAAATAAAATGTATGAGGAAATTATACTTCTGTAACGTATAAAAAATTATAAGAATAAAATAAATTAAAAATTATAAAATATGTTAAGAGGAAAAATAATAACAATTAAAATATTACCTGTTGTTAGAATATCGATGCAATGAGAAGTGAAGCATTGACCAGCGAATGTTTTTTTTTTAAACAAAGAGTTCATGTATTTTAACTTTTATTATTATTCCTCGACTACTTACCTAGATGTAACGTATATACTTACCAATATACCTGAATTTACTTACTTATATACTTAGATTTACCTAGTTGCTCATTTAGAAATTTCTTATTTTTATTGGACAAATTGTCTTTTTTATCGGTCTACCCTAATATATTGAATATGTGAATTCTTGTAAATTGAAAACACAATGTTTTGATTTCGCTTTAACAAGTTCGGGGGTGTAGCGTCTGTGAGTGAAAGTCTGTGAGCCACTGTAAGGGGGATTCTGATAACAGTGGGGCAAGAAAGAATCTCACTGGATGGTCATATGGGACCATGAAGAGGGAGGGCTGCCCAGCAAACCAATGACATCTGGTTTGCAGAGTCAATTCGCGCATATAAACACATCCCGACAAAGTTGTATCTTTCTTTTCTAGAATGTCCGTCCGTCCGTTTCAATTTAAATTTCAAATGCAAATTTGTGTAACCGTCCATTGTTCAACGTTTTTTTTTTTAAAAAAATAATGTTTCCACCTGGCACTTAAATTTTTAAATGAATGGATAGAGCGGAAGAACCCCCATTTCCGGCGAGCTACAGCCGCAGCAGAACGCCAAGAGTGCCACCGCTTATTCTCAAAACCTGTCCATTACAACCTTTTACAATATTAAGCGAAATAACTATGCTTTCAGCACTTCATTATCGTTTTATTTAAATAAATTAAATAAAAACGATAATATTTATGGTTGGTGTTTCACAAAATATAAAATGGCTCTTCTAACAATAGTGATGGCAAAATACTATCACAGTTGGCGATTGTTGCAGTGTCACTTACGAGTCTGTGGTTGTGATGAGGATGAAATGGAATTGCAGGTTGTTTCTACTGGATTTATTGCTTAGTACTAAGTTCTTTTCTGCGAAAAAAGAATATCTTCATCTATCCTTAACGAACTTAGTGCTAAGCATTTGGGAAAGAAAATCTCTTTAATTTCGAATAAATAATTTCAAAAGACGTCACATACTGGTACTATGTTTGGCTTTTGCACAAAAAAATTATATGAAAACGAATATATTTTTATAAAATCGTGTCGAAGCTTGGAAGAAAAAAAGTTTCATTATATACGTAGCAATGTTTCTTTAAAAAAAATTGCTTTAAAAGTCGACTCAAACGTTTTGTCATTATGCTAGCAGAGCTCTCTGTTGCTTCAGTTTTGCAATAACAAGGCGGTATCTTGTAACAAGATTTGAAATTATTCAAATCTGGGTTGCCATGTATGAATTTCCCGAAATATTGTACAAATAAATTTGTAATTTGAACGGCACATTAGAAGAATTTTAGCTCTTTTTAATGCTATTTTTTGATGCATTTATTTGAACGTGATTCGGCAACACTTTAAAGTATAAACATATTCCTATTACTTGACAAAGTCACACTTTAGAATTAGAAGTGTTGTAGTCAGTATAAAAGCCAGTTGAATACAATGGCCACTATGGCTCAATCTAAAAATCCCAAGGAGATGTTTGTTGTCAATTTCAAAGAAATACCAGAGACAATATGTGTCGAGACCAGGTTTATAACAAGAGCTGGAGCAAATCAAAAGAAAGACCAAATGCTTTTCTACATGAGCATAAAACAGGGACAAATAGAGCTTTCGAAATATGAAGTACCCGTTGCTGCTGGTGCAAACGCCTCCCCGCAAATACCAACGCTACCGCCTGTCAGGAATAAACACCACACAGCCCCGGTGAATATAAGGCCAAAACAAATGCCTGTTCCATCCATAATGGCAAATGCACCACCTCAGTATGGATCTCTTCCGCCCACTGCTCCCTTGGTTAGCTTTACACAACAACCACTGGGTTTTTCAATGAGTTCCCCGTATAATGTTCGGATACTACCGGAATCTTCGAACATAGTGAACACGCTTCCGGTTACCATGCCTCCTGTAAATCTGTCCATGGCAAATCCTATAACTCAGAACATGAATTTTACACCAACTCCAGTAATGATAAGTCCTTCTGTATATAGAAAAGACTCGGAAAATATGACGGAACAAATAGTATCTCTTACACATCGAGAGCAGCAAACAGACGTTTCCATTTCGGGATTGGTGTCAATAGCGATTCAATGTAATCGCGATGATGAATTCGATGAAGAAATTATTAACGAGAGCGGAACTACAAATTCTGAGGACAATGGAAAAAGTGAAGAAGAACTTAAAGAGGAATTCATAAAGTATGTTAATGAAAATTCCACAGAATATGAAAATCATTTTCGGGAATGTCTTATATGTGGTGAGGTGTGTAAAAAACTAAAGAGTTTTTATGGTCATATGGCCGTTCATAGAGGTCCAAAAGTGTTATGCTATATTTGCGGACTTAGTCTGGATCACGAATCTATATTGAAAACACACCAATGCAGCAACTCTAATCGTTCTGAGAGATCTCTTCTACGTTGCCCATATAAAAAATGTACTGTGATAGCTCTATCGCGTTTAGAGCTATATGACCACATAAATGAACATAATAAATTCCGCACCCATAAATGTACGGCATGTCGAAAGGCTTTCTGTACTACACAAGAGTTTTTACGCCACTTGTTGTTGAGAGGAAATTGTTACACTGAAGCCAAAAGAAATCGAACCAATTTATATGGCCTTAGTGCCAAGAAAGATCGTAAGTGTCGTGTTCGGGTCTTTACTTTGCATACACATGCCAAAAAAACAGCCATGGTTAAAAGGAATCTAGCTGGATCTCGATCTTGTCGAAAAGATCTTTGCGAAATATGTTTCAGATCCTTTAGAAGTAAATACATTTTCAAACGACATATTAAGAAATGTTCTGATATAAAGCTAAAGAAAAAATTGGCCAACAGGGAAAAACAAATTATAGAACCAACAAATGTTGTGACACCGAATTGCAACGGCAAAACAATAGGAAACAACTTATAGTGTTTGTAATTTATACCAAGTTTGTGCAAGGGCACATATGAAGCGAAACGTAAGAAAATGCAAACAGATCCATACGATAATCGACTAAGAATATATTGGAATTGCAATTTTCCTTATTTGTGTTTTACAGTGAAAATCAATGTGAATAAAACCACTAGCAAATTATCCTCTTGGGTTCTGATTCGGGAAAACTTGACTTTACAACATTTTCAAATTTTGGAGAAGTCGATATAAATGTTGTAGATAAAAAAATCTACATTTGACGGGAGCCAACACCGATTTTATAATAAATTGCTGGTAACTATTAATTGCTATTAATCGATATTATTTGGTTTTTCACAAACTTTCTATAATATTGTGACTATTAATTGAAATACTATTACAATATTGATTTTTACTGTCAAACACGAACAAGCGCTTAACAATTTAATGTGAAATAAACGAAAGAACTTAAAATAAATACCAGTTTATAAGGAAATAAAACTCAATTAGTACTAAATTATTATTTACTTTCAACATTTTTATCTTTAACATAATCAGAACATGGGGAATATTAATTGCTTAATTGAACACCGTGAGCTTTACTCAGTCCATCGTACAGTTGTTTCTTTTCCGCATTGATTTCTTTCAATGTTTGTACAGCCAATTCCAATTGCACCTTCTTCAGGGCATGTGAGCCTATGAAATTCTCTATGAATTGTAGACACAACTCATCCATTTCGAAATCTCTCGCCGACTTTCCTATAGCAATTTCAATTTCATCGTGAATATCTCCATTTTCTAAAGTCTTCTTTAATGGTGTCCTCAAACTTTTCAATGCTATATCTTCTACAGAGGTATACTGTTCAAGCTTTTGCATAAGTTCGGTATAGTTCTCAGGAACTTTATGTATTTTGTAATAAAGTGCTATTAATTCAGCACCATTGCGTAGATAATCGCGGCGAATCATATCATAGAGTAAATCGTCTATACATTTATGCCAGGCATAAAAGAAGGCCATAGGACCAAAATGACGGGTAGAGCGTAATTGATCGAATTCTTTGGTTTCATTCAAATGTTGATAAACTTTACTGCTCAATCGATGATATTCGGTTTCATATGGTTCGAATTGCACCACCAGACGATCAAGAATGAATTCATATTTATGCTCATCTAGGCACCTTTGGAAATGTTCGTCTTCAAACATTTTAGGGGTTCTTATTTTCCGACCAGCTAATGGAGCATACAACTGCTTCATGCGTTTCGCCACTTCCATGGGGGCATATCGTAGTGTGCCATCTGTTTCACGGACTACTACTTTACGTTCAGTTGGTTTCAGGCCGAAACTGATGTCGGTAATTACATATTTCGTATTAGAAAATCCTGTTAAGGCTTTGTCTTCGGATATAACCTTTGGTGAATCTTCCTTAACTTTGACTACCGGTGGCATTTGCAATTTTGTCCGCGCTCTCTCAATTGTTTTAAGAAACTCATCCTCCAATTCTTCTGTGGTCATGAATTTATACTCTGAGGTATTTTTGGGTACTGTTGCCTTCCGAAATACCTTTTCCACTTGTAACTGTGTTATGGACTTGAGAAGTTTTTGTGTCTCCGGATCGGTAAATAAAGGCTGTGGATCTTTGTCATACTCCAGTGTAATACCTTTAATAGATGCATTTCTGACAGAATTCTTTACGATGATACCCCTCAAAGTGTGGAGTAAATGGGTTTGTTTCACAGCTTGCATTTTTTAAGGAATTTACTAAATAATATTTTATAAATTTATGTTTTATAACAATCTTTCCGTGCCATGCACTCAAAAAACCGATAACAGTATGAAGTAACAGCTGGTATTTTTTGTGGGTGACCTAAATAAAGCTAAAGCGATTTCAATGTAGTGTTGCCAGATTTTTAATGTTAAACAATTAACCCTCTAATGCCCAAGCCCGCCTTTAGGCGGGCTTCATTTAATAAGGAAGCTTTTAGTAAAACACACATTAAGACAACAAAAATGGGCTAAATAAAAACAAAACTTATTTGAAACTATTCAAGAGGCTTTGCAGCATATGCTGCAATTTTACGGTATACATTTTTCTTGCTTAGTTCTCTTGCTTTTGTGTCGTTAACATTGAAAATTTAATCAGATGGCAAAAGAGGGCATTAGAGGGTTAAGTATAGCCGAAATTTCGGCCAGGACGAACGTTATAAAAATGTAACGTAACCCTTCTAAACACTATCTTTTATAATGCCCATATGGTGTCTATCACAACAATAACCAGGCATTACCCTAAACTGTTCAGTTTCTTCATCACAACACCAAATTAATAATACAAAAAAATATATGAAGACGATTATATATTGATCAAGTTCTCAATAAACACAAGCATTGGAGAAATGCTTATATTCAATACGCTTTCAAAGAATTAGCTTAGAATTCAATTTGACAAATTGTTGAGAAAATCGCGTTCTCAACAAAAAACAGACATTACCCTCAACAGTAGAATTCAACACGTTAGTAGCAATTTCTCAACATAAGGCCGGTATGCACCTCTAGCGAAAAATTTCATTCCCATAAGAAATGCATTGCTATTTATGCCAACGAAATTTTCGGTAGCGTTCAATTTCGTAAGCTGGTACGCACCTCTAATGAAAATAATAGGGTTGTCAAAAGCATATTTTGGCAGCAAACATTTAATTTATTACAATCATTGTGGGCGTAAAAGTTTTAAAAGGTCTGTAAATAATAAACAATTTATTCGAGGAATATTTGGAACATATATTAACTATTTTTAAAAGCGATTAGCTGGTTAAAAATTTGTGTACACAGCCCTGTTTTTTTTTTTGTTGTAGACTTAAATAAATTTTTGCTACCGAAAATTTCGCTAGAGGTGCATACCGGCCTATAGTAGCAACAACTTTTCAAACTAAATTTAATTTTAATGCTTCAAACCCATTGGAAAATTTGTTGAAGGCAAGCAATATGCAAGACCATTTGAACTAATGTTGAAGATGGTATTTACTATCAAATTGATATGGCGTTACCTACGAAAAATGTTCATCCTTGTGTTTGTTGGGTTTTGTCAAATTATGGATGGAAAAAATTCAAAGCATTGATTGCGAAACATTCTCAATAAACACAAGTATTGGAGAAATGCTTATATTCAATACGCCTTCAAACATTTTTTCAAAGAATTAGATTAGAATTCAATTTGAGAAATTGTTGAGAAAATCGCGTTCTCAATAAAAAAGAGACATTACCCCCAACAGTAGAGTTCAACACGTTAGCAACAATTTCTCAACATATTAGCAACAACTTTTCAAACTAACAGCCAATTTCTCATATCCGAAACGAATGCTTTCGTTCGACTAGAATGCCCAAAGCAGCTGAATTTATAAAGGCAAATCAGCTATTTTTGGCATTTCAGCAGAACGAAAGCGTTCGTTTCGGATATGAGAAATTGGCTGTAAATCTCATTTTAATGCTTCAAATCTATTGGAAAATTTGTTCAAAGCAAGCAATTTGCAAGGCCATTTGATTTGTTGAAGATGGGATTCTCTATCAAATTGATATGGCGTTACCTATGAAAAATGCTCATCCTTGTGTTTGTTGGGTTTCTAAATTAATTGATTCAAAAAGTAACCGTGAAATTAAGCTGGTTTTCAGCTTGAAAACTGAACATAGTACTTACCTTTAGCAACAATTTCTCAACCTATTGCATTTAATTTTAATGCTTCAAACCTATTAGAAAATTTTATTGAAGGCAAACAATTTGCAAAGTCGTTTGCATTAAAGTTTAAGATGGGATTACCTATCAAATTGATATGGCGTTATGCTATGTTCCCACCGACTCGTTTTCCTCATTCGTTTTTCCAAAACATTTCACCGTTCACATCGGGTTGAAATGTTTTAGTTTGACAGTTACCATGGAAACTAGAAATTCACATTTACTCGAAATTCACATATATGCAACCTATGTCCAAATAATTACCGCGAGCGCAAAGGGAAAACATTTTTTATGTTATTTTCACATGTCCATGTTCTTAAAAGCCTTTTTTATTCTTTTTTTCTATGAAACTTATTTCAATATTTTGACATATATTTTGAATAGGGTATGTTATTCGGGGTATATTCCAAATTAGGTGGGTTCACATTCTAAAATTGACGTGTTTTGGAGGAAAAATTGTGTTTTGAACTTGTTTTTTAATATGGTGAAAACGACCCGTTTTGAAGTGTTTATAAAGGGAAAACATTTTGAAGTGCTTATAAAGGGAAAACAAACCTCAAAACTTGCTTGGTGAGAACACCGTATAACCTATAAAAAATGCCCATCCTTGTGCTTATTGCGTATGTGTTAAATGGATCGATAACACTTTTATTGATATTTTACTTAGCTCCGGCCGCCCGCAAAAAATTATAGTCTGAACGGCACATTACCGGGATTTTTGACATATTGTAGGCAATCACATTTGTATTATGGCAACACTGTACTCTTGTCTCTTATAAGAGGAACGGTAGATAACGAGAAATACATACAATTGATTGCCTTGAGAAAAAAATTGAATAATTCGAAAGCCACAGGAATTTTGTGATTTTTTATGTTGTAATGGAGTCGTGCCGAAGTACCGGGGAGCAAGATGAAGTCCGAGAAGATGCGGATGTCCAAATAATTTGCGGGACTAAGCGTAAACGTCGTATTTCTGAAACACCGACATCAGATTCACCACCGCCTCAAAAGAAGGCAACACCTTACGATGAACAACAAAAAGAAGTACGTAGTGCAACAAAGCAGCTGACGAATGGAGATAATGATGTTTCACTGGAGGATAATAGCCATTACGATGAAGATAAATTTTCCTTGGAACATTTTTGCGATGAATTGCTCTATGATATATTTAAATTTCTCGATACCTGGTCACTGATGACGCTAATGAAGTAAGTTGATAGAAAAGTGTAAGATCTTTTACTTGTACGTTATATTTGCTCACTTGTTATTTTCTTATTTCTATAGTGTTAGCAAAAGATTTCAAAAATTTGTCCTGGATAAACGGCTATGGGAAGACATCGATTTAAGCCAGGAACCTTTGCCGATTGGTATATTGGAAGATATGCTTGAACGTTCGCATGACAAGACACGTAGTATAAAATTAAGAGGTCCATCACCATCACAGCAGATCGAAGGGGAAATACAGCATTTTAATAAAACGCTGCGCAAATCTTTGACAACCCGTTGCACGAAATTGGTTACAATGGAATTATATGGTGTAACGTTGGATTTCAACCAAGTAAGTCGATGAAAAAATTCTTAAAATCTCATTAATTTTGTGAGGAAATTCTATAAGATAGATTTGTTAGAAAAGTATATGTTGGCCCTTTATATAGGGAATATAACAAAAGTTAGTGTAGAGTTGATTAAATTGTTTAAAATAAAGTTTTTAATATGACATAAGCATTTAGATTGTAAAGTAAATTGTAAAGGTAATAATACGGTAAAATAAAGTTTTTAATATGATATAAGCATTTAGATTGTAAAGTAAATTGTAAAGGTAATAAATCTACATTCTGATATGCCCCATTTTCCACATGCTGGAACAACTTTGTGAAAAATGTTGAGTCGACGATTGACTTAAACATACTATTTTGACAGACAGAAAAAATGGCTAAATCGACACTTGAGTATCCGTTTTATCTTCTTACACTTATAGTCGATTTTAACGAAAACCAGTTTCAATGCAACCGATGCTTTAAAGATCGCAGATAAAGGATTTCGTTTTTTTGTTTCTATTTTCAATGTAAAATTGCGAATTTAATGTCAAATAGGCAATCACATCTGGGTATTTTAATAAACTGCAATGAAAACACTTCCAAATAGGTCCAATGTACAAATGAATTAAACAAAACTGTGTATATCTTTTCACAAATTATCGATTTGTTTGTTGAATAAATCAAAACTACGTGATTTTATAAGGACCAGTTGCACTGTCGGTATATGTTTAAAAAACACCGGTTTTGGAAAATTCTGCGGCTTTTAAAAACCGAGAGAACCTGACTTGCAAAGAACCCAGTTTGTGATAATTTTAATTGACACAGCCAAAACTTCTTCACGATAAGAAATATTTTTTGTGGGATCTTATATAATTACTTCACAAAGACAATGGCATCATTAAGCCTCTAATGGTCCATTTTTTCTGCCAGTTTTTAAAATAGTCCACGACATAAAAGCAAGAAAACGAAACATGCAAAATCAATTCGGTAAAATCCAGTATTTACTGCAAAGTCTCTTGTAGAGTTTTGACTAAATTTTGCTTTTATATTACCGCCTAAATGCGGGTTTGGGCATTAGGAGGGTTAATATACTTCGTGCAGGCATATATATCTAGAGAGAGAGAAGAATATGTAGAGACACAGATTTAGAGACTGGAATAATTTTTAAATTTTCCATTGGTAAACTTTAGATTCTGGAAAACCATCTACGAAAAGTAGTATATTTAAGTAGCTTAAAATATGGGTCACATGAAAAACAGATTAGCCATATTCCAGTACAATTTATCCATTTGTCTACATTAATTGCAACACTTTATATAGCTTATACATATTTTCGTATCTCTTTCTTCAATAGATAACGTTCAATGATTTTCCAAAATCTCTTAAACGTTTGGTGCTTAGTAATTGTCATGTTCGTGTTGATGCCAACAAGTCCATATTTACTGGAATCGATACAATTTTAATTAACCTCGATGAACTGGCCATAGAGAAGAATGGATGGTTCGATCCATACTATGTAATGCCTATTTCTAAACTGCCAAAATTAAAATACTTGAGTTTAAAAGGATGTACTCAAATGCAAGAATTTATTCCTTATGGCAGTATAGCTGGACGTCATGGTTTCAAACAATTGGAGGTAAGTTTGAAAAAGAGTGGAATTACTCTGATGATTATTTTTTCATATTTCTTTTCAACATATTAACACAATAACAACAACATTTTCTGATTCGATTTAATGATGTCCATAGGGACCTATAGGAAAATGTGTTGGCGAACCAGAGTAAATTTTGATTCGTACCGTTGAACTTCAAAGCAACTTTCCCCATTAGGTTAACAACGCGGTCCGAATATATATCTAAATCAACATCGGACGTCTTTGCTACCGTGATCAGATAAACCTTACACGATGTTAAGTTCTGGTCCAGTTTGTGTTGACAAAATGTAACCGTTTCGCACTGGAATCTCTTACGATCACAAGGAAAGCTCGTGTAATTTTACTTTAGCTACTGTGACAGACCCGTTGGTCAATATGTCTAGAAGCAGTAGATGAAATATAACATTAAGAATATTTGTATCTATTTTACTAGACGTTTCTGAGATCTACAATGACACCATTCGGTGAGATTTTTACATTATGTGGCTTGTCCCACTACTGCTTTGTTCAGCCTCTTTACAATTACTGGATTAACCCCTACATACAAAATGGTTATGGTTTCCTAGTTCCGAGCGAACACCAAAACGTTTTTTCAGCGTTGGTTTATCCATTTTTCAAATTCATTTTGGACTATATATTTACTATACATGAACTTGTCAATAATGTTGGTGATATTTCTTCTCTAAGTGGTTTCTAATATATTGGGCTTACATCGTACTTAAACTAACTAAGTTATTTTATGCCTTATACAGTTTTTAATATTGACTTTCCAAGTTTCTGTCAAAGCAAATTTAATTTCAGACATTGATATAATTTACCTATGACCTTTGAGCAGTATTTGGTACTGTCGTTTGTGGAAAAACTGTGTCCAATAGCACATCCAATGTTTACTTCCTATGTCTTACCTAAGTACGCTGGAGATAATAGATAATTTTGAGACGCATTTTGGAAATAGACAGCGTCCACCTATTTTATAAAGTGTATACTGTACTCTTGTATTGGTTTCTTTAATTAGTTTTTTTTTGACGATTGACAAATTAATCTTGGATAATTGTTTAATTTTGTATTTACAGGTTCTTGATTTACGTGATACACCACTCAATGATTCTGATTTGCAATGCTTTAATGCCGTTGAAACCTTAAAAGAAATTTACCTGGAGTGTCCAGCAGCAGTCAAGGAAGAAACAAAAATAAAGGAAAAACCAAGTGAAGAAATGACCTCAACAAACGATACTAGAAATGGAAGTGTATCGTCCGAAAGCGGTTTACCGTCCACATCATGTTCTTCAAAGGTAGTAATCAGTTCTCCATTTAAATCAACACAGTCCAATGGAGACCTGGAAATTCCATCAACATCATCCGCACAAAAACTTAGGGAACAAGCCTTGGGTAGCGCTAGTCCAACATTAGGCAAAGATGATTTAAAGAGCACTGAGGAATCACCATCAACATCTTCACGTTCCTCGGTTGCCAGTGATGCAGAAACGTCCTCGTCATCATCCTCTTCGTTGGATGTGAATGCTTCCACGTCTTCGCCTCCCCCTTCTGGTAGTGAGAGTAGATTCTCCTTAAATGTTCTACCGATGGTTGGAAGCCCGTCGCCGGCTCGCAGTAGATTTTTGCCTCGACCCGATCATATTATTTATTTAGATGTACGCAACCGCACATCTCCCAATGCTGTACACATCAGTCTAAGAGATAGAGATCGCAGTAACTTCAGACACCTTCTGATGCCAGTTCAAGGAGCTCAACAGCAGCAACAACAGCAACAATCACCCCCACCAGCTTTTGAAGAAATGATCAGACACAATCTTTTTTGGGATATTATTAATCCTTTAGGCCGTGCTGCTGGAGGTGGTGGGCCAGATCGCCTTTTCGGCGAAGATAATGACATGGAATATGGTGGAGGCAATATATATCAATCGTGTACACTCTTTTCATCCCGCCGTCATTTGCAACGGGGCAGTATTACCGATCGTGGTGTCTGTTGTTTTGGACGAACGCGTCAACCCGTTCAACATGGTGTCATTTGGATACGATTTAATAATCGTCCCAGCGAGAATCGCTTTGAAAGATTTAGTGTACGCGATTATAAATGCGTCACGGATGTTTCACTACAACATTTGGTACAATGTTCGCCTAATTTGGTTTTTCTAGATGTGAGCGGCACCAGTGTAACATTAGATGGTATACGGCGTTTTAAGGAATTGAAACCAGAATGTAAATTAATAGCCGAGCATTTATTGGAGACAGCGACGACGGTTCAATGAAAAGAATTGACAATATGTTAGTTTTGGAAGAGTCCATTCTAGGTAAATATAATTCTAAATAAAAATCGAATAGATAATGACTATAATATGATCGATCAAAACAGATTTCAAGTAGAGGTGTGCTGCACGTGACACGAATTTGTCGTGACTCACGAAAATTTTCGTGATTCGTGCGTCACGCTCATGACAACAGCGTGAGTGTGCGCGAGCGTGATTAACAAACCAAAATGTCGTGCGTGAGCGAGTCACGAAAATAATATCTTCGTGAGTGTGCGTGAGTAACGAATTACACTCACGAAAATATTCCTGCTCACCAACATAAAACGCTTAAGAGTTAAATTCTATTACAATTTTAGTGACACCTGGGATGTTAAGAGGTTAATAACACTCTCGATTTTAATAATGCTCATGTTTTTAGACACTTTGGTAAGGTAAATTAATCATAAAATTAGTCGTGAGTCGCGATATTTTTCGGGAGTCACGGTATTTTTCATGAGTCACGGCGTCTTCGTGCGCGAGTACAAATTTTCTTTTCGTGAGTGTGCGTGAGTATGATTTTTCAGTCGTGATTGTGCGTGAGTAAACTATTACCCACGTGCACACCTCTAATTTGAAGTCCAATTAGGCTAATTATTTTTTTTTTGCTGCGGAATTATTATTTTTAAAAGAAGGACAGCAGCCTTTTATATATTTTAGACAAATTCAATAAGAGGCAAAAATATCGCGTACTTATTCGTTTATTCGTTTATATGTTTTTCTCTTTTCAGATAATCCTAAGCCATGGATTGATGCAGAATTATATGTTTGTTAATCCTGTTAGAAACTATACGGAATCACATACACTACTTATCTTATAATACATTATAACAATGTAAACAATAGTATAGAAGAAAATATAACCAATTATTTTATAGTAACGGCGAGGAATACTGAACACAGCCAATCGTAAAACAAAGTAACAGTGATTTTCATAAAACAGTTTGAACAATTGGAACGACCACATTAGTCCTAGTATTTGATGGAATATGTTGAATACTTTCTCGTTGCGTCTCGGTGTATTAAATATTTATCTCATCATTTATTTAGCTCTAATTTATTAATTAAGTTGTAATTGGTAGCATGTATTTACCTTTCCTCCTAACCTATTATGATTATGTATTCACATAAACCCGCCTCTCAGAGGAATGATGTAACAGCAAGTTATACCGTATCATCAAAAAGAATAAATAAAATTATAATTTATATTATGATTTAAAACAAATAATGGTTTTATACAAGTAATTACGAGAGAGCCACTGAAGTGGAGAAAAGTTCCCCTTGAGTTCAGTTGTAGTGGCAGAAACAGCATGGGCAGCATGGCTTACTTCGAAGAGTAAATTCTAAAACCCAATTTTTGCAGGTGATGTATATCCAATAGATGTAAAGAACAAAATTTAAGATATATATGAGGGCTATATCTAAATCAAAACCGATTTTGACCAAATTTAGCATACATAGTTAGAATGTGATATCCGCAACATTTCACGTAAATCGAAGCAAAATTTTGACCTCTGTTGTTATAAGAGAGTAAATCAGACAAAAAATATATATCGGTTCAGACTTACATAAAGCTCGTAAGTCTGAACCGATTTGAATTTTTGCACACTTAACGATACTATTTATTGTACACCTAGTACAAAATTAAAACCGAATCATGATAAAACTGTTGCTTTTGGGCCTATATAAGTACATATCGCGCGAAATATATATATGTGTGCTATTTCCAAATCTGAACCTATTTCTTCTGGGGTTCAATTTTGACTCAAAATACATACTTGTGCCAAATTTGATACGATTGGACTAAATTGCGACCTTGACTGTGATTACAAAAATATGTTCACAGAAAGACGGACGGATGGTCATGACTAGATCGACTCAGGGGCACGCTTGCCACAAATTAGTAATCTTTTTTGTTAAATCTCTATAAAAATGAAATTTTGGAAAAAGTTTCTATAAACAAATTTTTGTGAGAAATTTTTCTATAGAAATAAAATTTTGAGAAAAAATTCCACAGAAATAAAATTTTGAGAAAATTATTTATTGAAATAATATTTTGAAAAAAATTTCTATAGAAATACAATTTTGACAAAATGTTCTATAGAAATAAAATGTTGACAAAATTTTCTACAGGAATAAAGTTTACCACACATTATTAAAGATCAAGCCTCGCCGGCTTCTAATTTCCTCCTCTAGAGCCACCAAAATGTAAAAATTATTACAAATTATGTTGAGTGAAAATGTCCTACATTGTGGCCCTACGTCCCTACAAGACGCTAAATATTAGAAAAACTCTACATATAGGGAATTTCCCCTACTTCTAGCAATACTGGCTGTGTTGATATTGCACCTACGGAGTTAGTATGCCACTAATATTGAGCCCATTATTAAAAAAGAGAAAATCGTTAAATTAGTGTGGGTAATAAATCAAAATTTGTAAAAATCGAGCAATATTCATATGTAAAAGCTACAAGTACGTATAAATACGATCGGCTAGTACATTAAAATTTGAAATTTGAGTAACATTGGTTAATAAATAAGGGTTCTATGGCCAAATTTGGGAAAATCGGGCTATACATATACATGGGAGCTATATCTAAATCTGAACCGATTTCGATGATTTTTTGCACATATAGTAAGTGCTATAGAAGACTACATTTAGCCAAATTTGGGTCAGATCGGTTGATAAATAAGGGTTTTATGGCCAAATTTAGAAAAATCGCGCGGTACATATATATGGGAGCTATATCTAAATCTGAACCGATTTGGTTGAAATTTTGCAGACTTGAAGGGCGATGGAAATGATTACCTTCTGCCAAATTTGGTGACGATGCGTTTGCAAAAACGCGCAACGTAACCCCATTTGTCGAAATCGGGCGATACATATATATGGGAGCTATATCTAAATTTGATCCGATTTTTGCACATATAGTAAGTGCTATAGAAGACTACATTTAGCCAGATTTGGGTCAGATCGGTTGATAAATAAGGGGAAATCGGGCGATACATATATATGGGAGCTATATCTAAATCTGAACCGATTTGGATGAAATTTTGCAGACTTGAAGGGCGATGGAAGAGATTACCTTTTGCCAAATTTGGTGACGATGCGTTTGCAAAAACGCGCAACGTGACCCCATTTGTCGAAATCGGGCGATACATATATATGGGAGCTATATCTAAATTTGATCCGATTTCTTCCAAATTCAATAGCGTTCGTCCTTGTGCTCAAAAAACTCCCTGTACCAAATTTCATCAAAATCGGTTAATAATTGCGACCGGAATCCTGTGAACAACAAATACATGGACAGACGGACGGACGGACGGACGGACACCAAGCGCTAGATCGACTCAGGAGGTGATTCTGAGTCGATCGGTATATATTTTATGGGGTCTAAAATCAATATTTCTGGTAGGCACATTTTTTGGCCGATCAAACTTATTATACCCAAACCACTATGTGGTTTAGGGTATAAAAATAAGTTAAAATATTTAATTGCAAAAATTAACAGAGTTGGTAAAATTTTCATATTTTTGAAAAATATACCAATATGGAAAAGTGTTGATTTATATTTATGTTATACCCACCACGTGAAAAGTTTTCCCATCTGTGAGGTTAAAAGTGTCTTGGAGAACAACCCCGCTAGGAATAATTCTCCACAAGTCTTTCATGTGAAACCAAGAACATACCAGAGTAAGTATATATATTTTTGATCATGGAGAAATTCTAAGACGATATAACCATGTCCGTTGGGCAAATGTTCCACCACCTTCCAATGGTGATGAGTATAAACGTGAGTGAAATAGTGAAGTAATTCGAAAGTTTGATCACAAGTATTTTGCACCTCCATCACCATCCTATGGTGGTGAGTATAAAATTGGGTGAAATAGTGAAGTAATAATACCAAGAACATTGGAAACCGAATTAATAATCTGTAGACATTGGCCCGTAGCACAAGGTGGAAGAAGGCGTTACACAAATACCATTGACTCGATTTCCCTTTCTTCATTTCGCATTTATGCGGTCGGCTAGCTGGGTAATATCTCCGGAATTATGCTTTTAACCTTTGAACTTTTTTCTTTCCCAAGATAAGAGGACGTTTTTATACCGGATCGGATGGATTTTGCTCTTCCAAGAGGCTCGGGAGTTCAAATCTGGTGATCGGTTTATATGGGGGCTATATATTATTATGGACCGATATTGACCAATTGTTGCATGGTTGTTAAGGACCATAGGTATAATAACACCACGTAGCAAATTTCAAAGAGGCCCCGCAAGCCAATTCAGAGGGTCGGTTTATATGGGGGCTATACGTAAAACTGGTCCAATTGCAATACCATCCGACCTACAACAATAATAACTACTTACGCCAAGTTTCAAGTCGATAGCTTGTTTCGTTCGGAAGTTAGCGTGATTTCAACAGACGGACATGCTTAGATCGACTCAGAATTTCACCACGACCCAGAATATATAATATATATTCTGGGTCGTGGTGAAATTCTGAGTCGATCTAAGCATGTCCGTCCGTCCGTCTGTTGAAATCACGCTAACTTATATATTCGGAGTCGTGGTGAAATTCTGAGTCGATCTAAGCATGTCCGTCCGTCCGTCTGTTGAAATCACGCTAACTTCCGAACGAAACAAGCTATCGACTTGAAACTTGGCGTAAGTAGTTATTATTGTTGTAGGTCGGATGGTATTGCAATTGGACCAGTTTTACGTATAGCCCCCATATAA
The DNA here is from genome assembly GCF_050003625.1 of Haematobia irritans. Classification (NCBI taxonomy): domain Eukaryota; kingdom Metazoa; phylum Arthropoda; class Insecta; order Diptera; family Muscidae; genus Haematobia; species Haematobia irritans. The sequence continues at coordinate 145,403,126 of NC_134397.1, read as the reverse complement.
ACCGACCCTCAGAATTGGCTTGCGGGGCCTCTTTGAAATTTGGTACGTGGTGTTATTATACCTATGGTCCTTAACAACCATGCAACAATTGGTCCATATCGGTCCATAATTATATATAGCCCCCATATAAACCGATCACCAGATTTGAACTCCGGAGCCTCTTGGAAGAGCAAAATTCATCCGATCCGGTTGAAATTTGGTACGTCGTGTAAGTATATGGTCTCTAACAACCATGAAAAAATTGGTCCATATCGGTCCATAATTATATATAGCCCCCATATAAATCGATCCCCAGATTTGACCTCCGTAGTCTCTTGGAGGAGCAAAATTCATCCGATCCGGTTGAAATTTGGAACGTGGGGTTAGTATATGGTATCTAACAACCAAATTGGTCCATATCGATCCATAATTATATATGGCCCCCATATAAATCTATCCCCAATTTGACCTCCGGAACATCTTGGAGGAGCAAAATTCATCCGATTCGGTTATAGCCACCATATAAATCGATCCCCAGATTTGACCTCCGGAACCTCTTGGGAGGAGCCAAATTCATCCGATTCGGTTGGAGTTTGGTACGTGGTGTTAGTATATGGTCTCTAACAACCAAATTGGTCCATATCGATCCATAATTATATATAGCCCCCATATAAATCGATCCCCAGATTTGACCTCCGGAACATCTTGGAGGAGCAAAATTCATCCGATTCGTTTATAGCCACCATATAAATCGATCCACAGATTTGACCTCCGGAACCTCTTGGAGGAGCAAAATTCATCCGATTCGGTTGGAATTTGGTACGTGGTGTTAGTATATGGTCTCTAACAACCATGCAAAAATTGGTTCATATCGGCCCATAATCAAACCGTTCCCCAGATTTGTTACGTGGTGTTATGGCTGCTAACAACCATGCCAAAATTGGTCCATATCGGTATTTAGTTATAGCCGATCCCCAATCACACAAAAATTGGTCCATATCGGTTCATAATCATGGTTGCCACTCGAGCCAAATTTATCTACCAAAATTTTATTTCTATTGAAAATTTTGTCAAAATTTTATTTCTATAGAAAGTTTTGTCAAAATTTTATTTCTATAGAAAGTTTTGTCAAAATTTTATTTCTATAGAAAATTTTGTCAAACTGAATTATAGACGTATTTAATCGGCCTGTTTTTAGTTTAATATATACCACGTATGGACTAACTCACAATTTAGAAGACGGTATTAGGAAGTTTTAAGATACCTTGCCATCGGCAAGTGTTACCACAACCCAAGTAATTCGATTGTGGATGACAGTCTTTAGTAGATGTTTCTACGCAATCCATGGTGGAGGGTACATAAGCTTCGGCCGAACTTACATCCGTATATACTTGTTTTAACTAGAATGTTACAATAAATACTAAAATGACTAAATAAGAAAATTAGTTTTAAAATATAAGAGAAATTTATTTCAAAGAAAAAAGCCCAAAATATTAATAAAACAGATTTTTACAAAACTGTAATTATTTTCCCACGCCAGTAGCACCAACGATATCATCATCATCATCCTTTGTTTGATCTTCATCATCTTCGCTATCGGTTTCAGAATCCGATGTTAAGCAATCAGGAATTTCTCCGGTGAAAAACAAAATTGCTTTTGGGATAACACGCTCCTTCAAGTAGAATCCTAATTCGAAATCATTTTGTAAAATAGCCTTAAAATATAAGTGAGATAAGATATTGAAATCAGTATTTGTATGTAGGGAATTATTTTCTTTGCATACATTTACGTGAGCATAAGTTGGATCCTCCGGATTTTCTGGCATGGATGGTGGATCAAAAAAATCGAAAAACGATGAAGAGGCTAAAAATAAAAATCCAATAATTAATATCAATTTTATATCCAACACCACTACACGCTCACAAAAAATCGCTTCTGTAACATATACTCCCAAACATATTTTGTTTCAAGCATATACATTTTTGGGTATTGCCCAAACATTTATATGTTTAATCTCTTCCAATATATAATATGTTTGAAAGCATATTGGTCTAAACAATATATGTTTGGGTAGTCTAAGTTCCAAACATTTTGTATTTTTGCATCCAAATTCAATAATGTTGTCTTCCAAAACAACAATATGTTATTATATGAACATATAATATGTTTGGAAGCATTTTGCACCCAAAATTATTATATGCTTAAAAAAAATTCTCAAAATTTTATTTATTTATTTATATATTTACAATCATAATGAATTATGAAAATAAACAGGTAATATAGGTGCTGGCAACATAGGTTTTCGACCTGAATGCTCAAAATTTTGTTTCTGCCCAATTGTATATTCCCTCACATCTTTCTCACTTCCACGAGATTTTTTAGTTCTTAGAACCTTTTTCTGTAATACAAACATTGTAGAAGAAATTATTCAATTGTATGATTTTTTTTATTTTAATTTTACCTTTTGCCGGACGGGGATTCGAACAGCGGACCACACAGTTTGTAAGGATCAAAGAAGTAGCTGATCAATTGCCCAAGGAAAAATAAAATGTTAATTTTGTAATAACAAGCAACAACCACCAACTTAATTCAATATCGCTCCCTGTTAAATAGCGCTCCAAGCTACTAAACACATATATGTTTATAGGCTATTTCTAAATTAATATATGTTTGCATCCAAGCATATTATATTTACAAACATTTTATGTCCCAAACATAATATGTTCTAGCATATTAACATATATGTCCCAAACATGTTATGCTAGTTTATGAACATTATATGCTTGCACTCAAAAATATTGTGTTTAAAAATTTGTGTTCCAAACATATAATGTTTATAGCCGAACATTGTAATGAACACGCAGTGCTTATGAACATTTTCCTTGACAGAAAATATCTTATTTTAGGCTCTAAGAGTCTTGGCTTGGTTAGGACTTCGGGAGCCATCAATATGCTAGCAGTCAGTCAGTGCGGGGTTCGTGTCCTGCCAATCCAATATCTATTTTTCCACATCACAGTAAAAATTATGTAGACTCCCTATTTTTTTAAAAGAAATAAAAATGAACCAGTCTATATAAAAGGAGGACTATACGATGCTAGATGTACCAGAAAAATCATAGTTAACACAAAGCCCCAAAAACAAAAAATAATATATCCAGCATCAATGTAACAATATGTAAATGAAAAAAAATCCAGCTAATTGACCTATGAATGACTTTAATCAAGTGTAATGCATCTCCCGATGTTCTTTGGAGCGCATAGCCTCATAACCCACCCTTACCTTTGGTTCTATTGGCTGATATTTATAGAACCCCAATATCTGAAAAGAAATCACCCAACTATTTCCTGTTCATCATCGTCGTAGGAAAACTCAAAATTTGATTAGTGCTTCATTTTTACAAACTCCATGTAATATTTTTATTCAAACAAAAATTTCAACTAAGAGAACAAAGTTCCCAGCAACAGTACTTAGTCTTATACATATCATATAATACTTCCAATAATCCATTAAGTAAAACTAACAGAAAAAAATATACTACGATTAACTATTATTATAACAAAATAATGTTGCGACTCGAAAATATGTGGTTATTAAGTGTAGGAGATCATATAGAATTCAAGAAGAAGAATATCACAACAAACGAAGAAAAAAAAATCATTTTGGAAATACGCAAATTTGGGATAGCACAAAAACTTAAAGCAAATGGTAAAAAAAAATGCCATTCATACTTTGAGAGCATTCATTGAAATGATAGGAGAGCAATGTATAACAGTTTAAAATACAATGTATAAAACTAACAACAATTTCTGTGTGAGATTATGAATGACAGTGTTCTTCTATCATTATTTCTGATGCGTAGTTTTTTTTTCAATGGCATTGGTCGTAATAATTAAGTTTCAAAATATATCATTATGATCGACAATAAATAATTATTAATACTCACGGCTCGATACGTAACTGCAGAGGCCTCCTTAGTTATGTAGCCGAATTGTTGTTGTTGTAGCTGTAGAAATTTATTTACAGGGTGGTGCTTTTGGCACCACGGATTTTATGAGGTTTTGTTGTTTTCTTTTTTTCTTACCCAAATGAACTTAATTTTGCGACCAACTTCCTTGTGACAATGATTGTATTTTTTGTTAATTTAATTAATTATGAAAAAATTAGGGTTCATGGACTAATTATTTTTATAAGAAGTCTAATGGAAAAAAATTAGATTTTGTTTAAGATGATTTCACACTGACATTTTATACAAAATTATTCATAATTCGACCACAATTTTTCTTAGAGGGATACTAAGTATATTAAACTATATGGTGGTATGTATGACAAAAACATGAGATTAGGTTTTGAGACATAAAATAATTTTTCTCTTACGGTTACTTTGTGATATGCATATGAATTTCGTTAACCACGTTTTTGTAATTATGGAAAAAAATAATACTGGGAAATCGAAAATGTTTCAAATTATATTATTGGTTTGCAAAAATCGGTTTCAACATTTAGGTGTGCGGTTCTTGGTTTTTTCTTGTTTTTAATTTTTTTACAGCTTAATGGTAATTTAGCACGCGGCAGTCAATTTTTTTGCTGCTTTCCGCTAGAAATTCTTCTTTATACTGGCAAATTGAGAGAATTTGTTGAGGGATATAGAAACCAAAGGGATAAGCAAGACTAATTATCCCCACAAACACTTTAATGCCAGAATTTCTGTCGATTCAAGCGAATGTCAATTTTCGTAGAATTTTGATTTTACCAATAATTTTAGGTAAAGCAAAAATAAGTCTGAGGTATATGTCGCTGATGAATATTGTGGTGATGAAAACTCTGATGACTTTTGGACTGTTTAGCGTTTCTGTATTTAGTAAAAAATATTTTCCGCCGAGGCCAAGTAATGTGGTTGAAAAATCCGGTACACACGAGCTGAATAAAAATCCGTGTGGATGATTAAGATTTTTGGAGAGAATGATGTTCCGGCCTATTGGGATGACTCCCAGGCATTTTCCGGAAAATTTTAGTTTGCTCGATCAAATTGTTTTTATCCAACAGACTCCACGCAAATTTCTGGAAAATCGCAGTAATTAGGAATCTGGTCAGATAAACACTGAGTGGTTATTTCACCGAGAATATTAAAAAATTTACCTTTTGAATCAAAAATTAAAGCGCGAATGGTTAGAGTATTAGCGGCAATGGCTTGGAATTTTTACGGATTTCTTGAATTTAGCAAATTTTATTTTACTGGGTTTTACGATGTTAATGGCTTAAGAGATCAAACGGAAAGGAAGTTAAACGTGAATCGATTAATGAGGGAAGCTAGAAAGCATTTTATAATCATATGATTCGGACTGCTGATCATAGCATGCCAATGAAGGTAATTCTGATGTTGCCACTACGACACCCAGATACTATTCAAAAAAAAAGATGCCAGTAAAAAATGCAATTTTACAAAAATTTCCAAAAATTAAAAGAAATCAATTCGAATATTTTTCTTATAATTTTTGAAAGAAAATATATCAAATTTAATGAAAAAGAACATATTAATCTGATTTTTTTTTTTTTTTTTTGAAGCGTTCATTACAAAACCGAATAATACTGGATGAAACAGAACAGTATTAGTTGGAAAAAGAACGCTTAAGAACGAATGTCTGTGGCATGGAAAGTACCAACAGCTTTGCCTTGTAAATCTTCAAGGATATAGTAGTGATTTCCCACCTTCTCGCGTACCCTTGCTTTGAGGAATACGGGAGAAAGTGTAGCATTGTATGCTTTTTCCATGTTACTCTGAGAAAAGTTTCTCCGAAATACTTCCTGTCCAACCTTAAAGGTGGGTAGTCGGGACCTAAGGTCATACTGTTTCTGATTGGTAGCATATGCATCCTTAAGGTGTTTGCGAATATCCTGTCGTACGGTTTGTAGAAGGTCATCTCTCGGAATGTTGGCACATGGTTCATCCAATAACTGTAAGTTCCTTAACAAAGCGTATGACGATCCATGGGTGACCATGAGGGGTTTTAGACGATGCAATTGGTTGCGTGCAATTTTTTGTATTCTCTTTTAAAGTTGCTTCTTAAAAACTTCAGCATTTATACGTTGAAATTTTTCATGCAATCGCTTGAAATTTCAAGTTTCAGAAATGTCAAAAAATTGCAAGAGGAACGGAAAACATGAAATTTTTTCTACCCCCTTTGCTTCTCTACCCCGTTTGCCTACAAACAAGAATTGCGTGCAATTATTGCATGCAATTATTGCATCGTCTAAAACCCTTCCATGTTGAAGCCAAATAAGGCGTGGTAAGGAGATGTGTCTATCGATTGATGATACGCATTACGTAGAGAGCAACTAATGAAACTCAACTTTTCATCCCAGGATCGGTGATCCTTCCTAAGATAAGCTCTAATACCAGCGATAATCGAATCGAAGTAAAACTAACAGAAAAAAATATACTACGATTAACTATTATTATAACAAAATAATGTTGCGACTCGAAAATATGTGGTTATTAAGTGTAGGAGATCATATAGAATTCAAGAAGAAGAATATCACAACAAACGAAGAAAAAAAAATCATTTTGGAAATACGCAAATTTGGGATAGCACAAAAACTTAAAGCAAATGGTAAAAAAAAATTCCATTCATACTTTGAGAGCATTCATTGAAATGATAGGAGAGCAATGTATAACAGTTTAAAATACAATGTATAAAACTAACAACAATTTCTGTGTGAGATTATGAATGACAGTGCTCTTCTATCATTATTTCTGATGCGTAGTTTTTTTTTTCAATGGCATTGGTCGTAATAATTAAGTTTCAAAATATATCATTATGATCGACAATAAATAATTATTAATACTCACGGCTCGATACGTAACTGCAGAGGCCTCCTTAGTTATGTAGCCGAATTGTTGTTGTTGTAGCTGTAGAAATTTATTTACAGGGTGATGCTTTTGGCACGGATTTTATGAGGTTTTGTTGTTTTCTTTTTTTCTTACCCAAATGAACTTAATTTTGCGACCAACTTCCTTGTGACAATGATTGTATTTTTTGTTAATTTAATTAATTATGAAAAAATTAGGGTTCATGGACTAATTATTTTTATAAGAAGTCTAATGGAAAAAAATTAGATTTTGTTTAAGATGATTTCACACTGACATTTTATACAAAATTATTCATAATTCGACCACAATTTTTCTTAGAGGGATACTAAGTATATTAAACTATATGGTGGTATGTATGACAAAAACATGAGATTAGGTTTTGAGACATAAAATAATTTTTCTCTTACGGTTACTTTGTGATATGCATATGAATTTCGTTAACCACGTTTTTGTAATTATGGAAAAAAATAATACTGGGAAATCGAAAATGTTTCAAATTATATTATTGGTTTGCAAAAATCGGTTTCAACATTTAGGTGTGCGGTTCTTGGTTTTTTCTTGTTTTTAATTTTTTTACAGCTTAATGGTAATTTAGCACGCGGCAGTCAATTTTTTTGCTGCTTTCCGCTAGAAATTCTTCTTTATACTGGCAAATTGAGAGAATTTGTTGAGGGATATAGAAACCAAAGGGATAAGCAAGACTAATTATCCCCACAAACACTTTAATGCCAGAATTTCTGTCGATTCAAGCGAATGTCAATTTTCGTAGAATTTTGATTTTACCAATAATTTTAGGTAAAGCAAAAATAAGTCTGAGGTATATGTCGCTGATGAATATTGTGGTGATGAAAACTCTGATGACTTTTGGACTGTTTAGCGTTTCTGTATTTAGTAAAAAATATTTTCCGCCGAGGCCAAGTAATGTGGTTGAAAAATCCGGTACACACGAGCTGAATAAAAATCCGTGTGGATGATTAAGATTTTTGGAGAGAATGATGTTCCGGCCTATTGGGATGACTCCCAGGCATTTTCCGGAAAATTTTAGTTTGCTCGATCAAATTGTTTTTATCCAACAGACTCCACGCAAATTTCTGGAAAATCGCAGTAATTAGGAATCTGGTCAGATAAACACTGAGTGGTTATTTCACCGAGAATATTAAAAAAATTTACCTTTTGAATCAAAAATTAAAGCGCGAATGGTTAGAGTATTAGCGGCAATGGCTTGGAATTTTTACGGATTTCTTGAATTTAGCAAATTTTATTTTACTGGGTTTTACGATGTTAATGGCTTAAGAGATCAAACGGAAAGGAAGTTAAACGTGAATCGATTAATGAGGGAAGCTAGAAAGCATTTTATAATCATATGATTCGGACTGCTGATCATAGCATGCCAATGAAGGTAATTCTGATGTTGCCACTACGACACCCAGATACTATTCAAAAAAAAAGATGCCAGTAAAAAATGCAATTTTACAAAAATTTCCAAAAATTAAAAGAAATCAATTCGAATATTTTTCTTATAATTTTTGAAAGAAAATATATCAAATTTAATGAAAAAGAACATATTAATCTGATTTTTTTTTTTTTTTTTTTGAAGCGTTCATTACAAAACCGAATAATACTGGATGAAACAGAACAGTATTAGTTGGAAAAAGAACGCTTAAGACCGAATGTCTTTGGCATGGAAAGTACCAACAGCTTTGCCTTGTAAATCTTCAAGGATATAGTAGTGATTTCCCACCTTCTCGCGTACCCTTGCTTTGAGGAATACGGGAGAAAGTTTAGCATTGTATGCTTTTTCCATGTTACTCTGAGAAAAGTTTCTCCGAAATACTTCCTGTCCAACCTTAAAGGTGGGTAGTCGGGACCTAAGGTCATACTGTTTCTGATTGGTAGCATATGCATCCTTAAGGTGTTTGCGAATATCCTGTCGTACGGTTTGTAGAAGGTCATCTCTCGGAATGTTGGCACATGGTTCATCCAATAACTGTAAGTTCCTTAACAAAGCGTATGACGATCCATGGGTGACCATGTTGAAGCCAAATAAGGCGTGGTAAGGAGATGTGTCTATCGATTGATGATACGCATTACGTAGAGAGCAACTAATGAAACTCAACTTTTGAAACTTAATTATTACGACCAATGCCATTGAAAAAAAAAACTACGCATCAGAAATAATGATAGAAGAACACTGTCATTCATAATCTCACACAGAAATTGTTGTTAGTTTTATACATTGTATTTTAAACTGTTATACATTGCTCTCCTATCATTTCAATGAATGCTCTCAAGTATGAATGGCATTTTTTTTTACCATTTGCTTTAAGTTTTTGTGCTATCCCAAATTTGCGTATTTCCAAAATGATTTTTTTTTCTTCGTTTGTTGTGATATTCTTCTTCTTGAATTCTATATGATCTCCTACACTTAATAACCACATATTTTCGAGTCGCAACATTATTTTGTTATAATAATAGTTAATCGTAGTATATTTTTTTCTGTTAGTTTTACTTAATGGATTATTGGAAGTATTATATGATATGTATAAGACTAAGTACTGTTGCTGGGAACTTTGTTCTCTTAGTTGAAATTTTTGTTTGAATAAAAATATTACATGGAGTTTGTAAAAATGAAGCACTAATCAAATTTTGAGTTTTCCTACGACGATGATGAACAGGAAATAGTTGGGTGATTTCTTTTCAGATATTGGGGTTCTATAAATATCAGCCAATAGAACCAAAGGTAAGGGTGGGTTATGAGGCTATGCGCTCCAAAGAACATCGGGAGATGCATTACACTTGATTAAAGTCATTCATAGGTCAATTAGCTGGATTTTTTTTCATTTACATATTGTTACATTGATGCTGGATATATTATTTTTTGTTTTTGGGGCTTTGTGTTAACTATGATTTTTCTGGTACATCTAGCATCGTATAGTCCTCCTTTTATATAGACTGGTTCATTTTTATTTCTTTTAAAAAAATAGGGAGTCTACATAATTTTTACTGTGATGTGGAAAAATAGATATTGGATTGGCAGGACACGAACCCCGCACTGACTGACTGCTAGCATATTGATGGCTCCCGAAGTCCTAACCAAGCCAAGACTCTTAGAGCCTAAAATAAGATATTTTCTGTCAAGGAAAATGTTCATAAGCACTGCGTGTTCATTACAATGTTCGGCTATAAACATTATATGTTTGGAACACAAATTTTTAAACACAATATTTTTGAGTGCAAGCATATAATGTTCATAAACTAGCATAACATGTTTGGGACATATATGTTAATATGCTAGAACATATTATGTTGGGACATAAAATGTTTGTAAATATAATATGCTTGGATGCAAACATATATTAATTTAGAAATAGCCTATAAACATATATGTGTTTAGTAGCTTGGAGCGCTATTTAACAGGGAGCGATATTGAATTAAGTTGGTGGTTGTTGCTTGTTATTACAAAATTAACATTTTATTTTTCCTTGGGCAATTGATCAGCTACTTCTTTGATCCTTACAAACTGTGTGGTCCGCTGTTCGAATCCCCGTCCGGCAAAAGGTAAAATTAAAATAAAAAAAATCATACAATTGAATAATTTCTTCTACAATGTTTGTATTACAGAAAAAGGTTCTAAGAACTAAAAAATCTCGTGGAAGTGAGAAAGATGTGAGGGAATATACAATTGGGCAGAAACAAAATTTTGAGCATTCAGGTCGAAACCTATGTTGCCAGCACCTATATTACCTGTTTATTTCATAATTCATTATGATTGTAAATATATAAATAAATAAATAAAATTTGAGAATTTTTTTTAAGCATATAATAATTTTGGGTGCAAAATGCTTCCAAACATATTATATGTTCATATAATAACATATTGTTGTTTTGGAAGACAACATTATTGAATTTGGATGCAAAAATACAAAATGTTTGGAACTTAGACTACCCAAACATATATTGTTTAGACCAATATGCTTTCAAACATATTATATATTGGAAGAGATTAAACATATAAATGTTTGGGCAATACCCAAAAATGTATATGCTTGAAACAAAATATGTTTGGGAGTATATGTTACAGAAGCGATTTTTTGTGAGCGTGTAGTGGTGTTGGATTATAAAATTGATATTAATTATTGGATTTTTATTTTTAGCCTCTTCATCGTTTTTTCGATTTTTTTGATCCACCATCCATGCCAGAAAATCCGGAGGATCCAACTTATGCTCACGTAAATGTATGCAAAGAAAATAATTCCCTACATACAAATACTGATTTCAATATCTTATCTCACTTATATTTTAAGGCTATTTTACAAAATGATTTCGAATTAGGATTCTACTTGAAGGAGCGTGTTATCCCAAAAGCAATTTTGTTTTCACCGGAGAAATTCCTGATTGCTTAACATCGGATTCTGAAACCGATAGCGAAGATGATGAAGATCAAACAAAGGATGATGATGATGATATCGTTGGTGCTACTGGCGTGGGAAAATAATTACAGTTTTGTAAAAATCTGTTTTATTAATATTTTGGGCTTTTTTCTTTGAAATAAATTTCTCTTATATTTTAAAACTAATTTTCTTATTTAGTCATTTTAGTATTTATTGTAACATTCTAGTTAAAACAAGTATATACGGATGTAAGTTCGGCCGAAGCTTATGTACCCTCCACCATGGATTGCGTAGAAACATCTACTAAAGACTGTCATCCACAATCGAATTACTTGGGTTGTGGTAACACTTGCCGATGGCAAGGTATCTTAAAACTTCCTAATACCGTCTTCTAAATTGTGAGTTAGTCCATACGTGGTATATATTAAACTAAAAACAGGCCGATTAAATACGTCTATAATTCAGTTTGACAAAATTTTCTATAGAAATAAATTTTGACAAAACTTTCTATAGAAATAAAATTTTGACAAAACTTTCTATAGAAATAAAATTTTGACAAAATTTTCAATAGAAATAAAATTTTGGTAGATAAATTTGGCTCGAGTGGCAACCATGATTATGAACCGATATGGACCAATTTTTGTGTGATTGGGGATCGGCTATAACTAAATACCGATATGGACCAATTTTGGCATGGTTGTTAGCAGCCATAACACCACGTAACAAATCTGGGGAACGGTTTGATTATGGGCCGATATGAACCAATTTTTGCATGGTTGTTAGAGACCATATACTAACACCACGTACCAAATTCCAACCGAATCGGATGAATTTTGCTCCTCCAAGAGGTTCCGGAGGTCAAATCTGTGGATCGATTTATATGGTGGCTATAAAACGAATCGGATGAATTTTGCTCCTCCAAGATGTTCCGGAGGTCAAATCTGGGGATCGATTTATATGGGGGCTATATATAATTATGGATCGATATGGACCAATTTGGTTGTTAGAGACCATATACTAACACCACGTACCAAACTCCAACCGAATCGGATGAATTTGGCTCCTCCCAAGAGGTTCCGGAGGTCAAATCTGGGGATCGATTTATATGGTGGCTATAACCGAATCGGATGAATTTGCTCTCCAAGATGTTCCGGAGGTCAAATTGGGGATAGATTTATATGGGGGCCATATATAATTATGGATCGATATGGACCAATTTGGTTGTTAGATACCATATACTAACCCCACGTTCCAAATTTCAACCGGATCGGATGAATTTTGCTCCTCCAAGAGACTACGGAGGTCAAATCTGGGGATCGATTTATATGGGGGCTATATATAATTATGGACCGATATGGACCAATTTTTTCATGTTTGTTAGAGACCATATACTTACACGACGTACCAAATTTCAACCGGATCGGATGAATTTTGCTCTTCCAAGAGGCTCCGGAGTTCAAATCTGGTGATCGGTTTATATGGGGGCTATATATAATTATGGACCGATATGGACCAATTGTTGCATGGTTGTTAAGGACCATAGGTATATATAACACCACGTACCAAATTTCAAAGAGGCCCCGCAAGCCAATTCTGAGGGTCGGTTTATATGGGGGCTATACGTAAAACTGGTCCAATTGCAATACCATCCGACCTACAACAATAATAACTACTTACGCCAAGTTTCAAGTCGATAGCTTGTTTCGTTCGGAAGTTAGCGTGATTTCAACAGACGGACGGACGGACATGCTTAGATCGACTCAAGAATTTCACCACGACTCCGAATATATAAGTTAGCGTGATTTCAACAGACGGACGGACGGACATGCTTAGATCGACTCAGAATTTCACCACGACCCAGAATATATATTATATATTCTGGGTCGTGGTGAAATTCTGAGTCGATCTAAGCATGTCCGTCTGTTGAAATCACGCTAACTTCCGAACGAAACAAGCTATCGACTTGAAACTTGGCGTAAGTAGTTATTATTGTTGTAGGTCGGATGGTATTGCAATTGGACCAGTTTTACGTATAGCCCCCATATAAACCGACCCTCTGAATTGGCTTGCGGGGCCTCTTTGAAATTTGCTACGTGGTGTTATTATACCTAATGGTCCTTAACAACCATGCAACAATTGGTCAATATCGTCCATAATAATATATAGCCCCCATATAAACCGATCACCAGATTTGAACTCCCGAGCCTCTTGGAAGAGCAAAATCCATCCGATCCGGTATAAAAACGTCCTCTTATCTTGGGAAAGAAAAAAGTTCAAAGGTTAAAAGCATAATTCCGGAGATATTACCCAGCTAGCCGACCGCATAAATGCGAAATGAAGAAAGGGAAATCGAGTCAATGG